>NC_137866.1:1936413-2022220 GCF_963924005.1 Protomyctophum bolini
AAAATACATTTTATTAATTATTACCCACATAAAACCCCCCAGGAAAATGTTTCTTGTCTCCCAAACATAATTAAAATAAAGATCTGGTTATATGGCAATAAAATAAGGTGAAGTGTCCCTTTAACTCATTTACCTCCAACACTATAAACTATATTAAACTATGTCTAAACCTAACCTTATTCCTAACCTTAACCTCAGTAAAACTATGTCTAAACCTAACCTTATTCCTAACCTTAACCTCAGTAAAACTATGCCTAAACCTAACCTTATTCCTAACCTTAACCTCAGTAAAACTATGTCTAAACCTAACCTTATTCCAAACCTTAACCTCAGTAAAACTATGTCTAAACCTAACCTTATTCCTAACCTTAACCTCAGTAAAACTATGTCTAAACCTAACCTTAATCCATAACCTTAACCTCAGTAAAACTATGTCTAAACCTAACCTTATTCCTAACCTTAACCTCAGTAAAACTATGTCTAAACCTAACCTTATTCCTAACCTTAACCTCAGTAAAACTATGTCTAAACCTAACCTTATTCCTAACCTTAACCTCAGTAAAACTATGTCTAAACCTAACCTTATTCCTAACCTTAACCTCAGTAAAACTATGTCTAAACCTAACCTTATTCCTAACCTTAACCTCAGTAAAACTATGTCTAAACCTAACCTTATTCCTAACCTTAACCTCAGTAAAACTATGTCTAAACCTAACCTTATTCCTAACCTTAACCTCAGTAAAACTATGTCTAAACCTAACCTTATTCCTAACCTTAACCTCAGTAAAACTATGTCTAAACCTAACCTTATTCCTAACCTTAACCTCAGTAAAACTATGTCTAAACCTAACCTTATTCCTAACCTTAACCTCAGTAAAACTATGTCTAAACCTAACCTTATTCCTAACCTTAACCTCAGTAAAACTATGTCTAAACCTAACCTTATTCCTAACCTTAACCTCAGTAAAACTATGTCTAAACCTAACCTTATTCCTAACCTTAACCTCAGTAAAACTATGTCTAAACCTAACCTTATTCCTAACCTTAACCTCAGTAAAACTATACCTAAACCTAACCTTATTCCTAACCTTAACCTCAGTAAAACTATGTCTAAACCTAACCTTATTCCTAACCTTAACCTCAGTAAAACTATGTCTAAACCTAACCTTATTCCTAACCTTAACCTCAGTAAAACTATACCTAAACCTAACCTTATTCCTAACCTTAACCCATTCTGAACGGGAACCCATTTTGGTGTTAGCATCATGTTATGCTTTAGCTTTTGAAAAATAGCAGATCTACAAGCTCATAGCGCGCCACCGAGTGGCGCGCTACGAGCTTGTAGGTCTGCTATTTTTGAAAAATCAAAGAACGACTGACATTTTTAGAATCTGATCTCAGGTCAGAATGGGTTAATCAGACCAGTGTGTGTCCAGTGGAAACCTCGTATGAATCTGATCTCAGGTCTTGGTTAAGAAGGTCAATTGCCTTCCGTCTGTTAGAAAAGTACTGTATTTGAAGGCCCTTAGTAAAAGATACTGGTTCTGTTTAGAATGTTATCGTCTCCCGTCTTTCCACAAAATAATAGAAAATGCTCGACAGTGGTCTCAATAAGAACCCGGTTCGATAAGCCTGATCGATAAGGTGATCGTTATCTATACAAATGAACGATATATATATATATGAGAGAGAGAGAGAGAGAGAGAGAGAGAGAGAGAGAGAGAGAGAGAGATTTTTTTCATATCATGAGAACGATGGCTTCCATTTTCGTATTGCAACTTTCCAGGAATAGAAAGTCTGCCGTTTTTATTAGCTTGTATTCCCCATCGATGATGTCACTGGTTGTGAAGACCAATTATATGAAGGTCGTTTGAAAAGTGGTGAAGTGGTCCTTTAAAAAGCTACAATAAAATCGTTAAAATAAATGAATAGGAATGTTCCTTAAAGTGTCCCGGCACTAAGGTGACTTGTCAGAGATGGTTAATCCTCCTTAAAAGGAGGATTCCCCGCCTGATGGAGGGGAAAGGAACTGGTTGGAATAACGTGTTCCTTCCACGCGCTACGTCCAACCAGGGAAACTCCCCCCTGTCAGGTGTAAAGGAGCAACTTGGACACTCAGGCATGAAGGAAGCATGAGTTCAAGTCCGTTGCTCTCCCCTTGTCCCCCATATATGGGGACTAGGTTGGTCTCCCCTTGTCCCCATATATGGGGACTAGGTTGGTGGAGGGTGTGTAGAGACCAGGATCACATTAGATGATTGACACAGGGGTGAAAAATGGGTTACAAAATCGTGGGATAAAAAAAATATATATATATATAAAAAAAAAGGATTTTAAAGATGAGATCATAAATTTAAATCAATGGATTAATTGTTCTGATCAAACAAAACTGCTTTGATAAACATTTTACAAGTACATGCAGTTGGTAAGGGCTTTTAATCATTTAGATTATGAATGAAGTGAAGAATTGAAGTGAAGAATAACAGATTATAGACCTGTTACTTTTATGATGATAAGTATGTTGTTAAAGTTTAAATGTTTTGTAAGGCCCCATACACACATTCAGAACACATGTTCTGTGTCTTGCCACAATGCAATTCCAACGGGAGTCACATGGTTTGACCAAACATTTGTGTTTGATGGGCAGAACACAGCCTGTGTTGTGTTATTGTTGTGTTATTGTGTAAGGGTTATTGTCCACTGTGTTGTTGTTGTGTAAGGGTTCTTGTTCACTGTGTTGTGTTATTGTCTACTGTGTTGTGTCATTGTGTAAAGGCCTATTCATAGTCTGGATTTTCGGTGATTTGGTGACCGCTGCTCCGGTGATGAGGTGACCACCGCTCCGGTGGTGAGCTGACCACCGCTCCGGTGGTGAGCTGACCACCGCTCCGGTGGTGAGCTGACCACCGGAGCTGAAATAACGTTGAGCGGTGGTGAGTAAAAACAGAGAAGGGCTGGAGCGGTGGTTTGCTCTTCACCTTGGCTCAGTGACGTCATTGTAGTTCGGTGGTCACCTCAGTGACGTCATGTTGTAGTTCGGTGGTCACCTCAGTGACGTCATGTTGTAGTTCGGTGGGCACCTCAGTGACGTCATGTTGTAGTTCGGTGGTCACCTCAGTGACGTCATGTTGTAGTTCCGTGGTCACCTCAGTGACGTCATGTTGTAGTTCGGTGGGCACCTCAGTGACGTCATGTTGTAGTTCGGTGGTCACCTCAGTGACGTCATGTTGTAGTTCCGTGGTCACCTCAGTGACGTCATGTTGTAGTTCGGTGGTCACCCCACCACCGTAAATCCAGACTATGTATGAGCCTTAAGTATAAGGAAATGTAGTCACATTTTGGTAGTCTGGCTAGGAGGACGTTTCTGGTGACCTGGTTGAATATGGCAAGATGTTCATCGTTAACTGAAATTGTTCTACTAGTTAACATTTGTTTAGATAAGTTGATTAATGGGAATTCAAATGTAGTACACTTTTATTGTACTTTCTGTTTAATGAGATGATTTTTTCTTTTCTGTTTAATATAATCAAACAATCAATCAATTATGCTAAATAATGTTAAGGGCAGTAAAAACTGTTAATTGGTAAATAACGAGAAGCAAAGATTAATATGAGTTGGTTTCTCTCCCTTCTTTTTTTGATTACTTTCTGTAAAACTTAACTCTTAAAAAAACGGATCAATAAAAGGCGTGCAAATGTCCTCCAGGTTGTTCCTCACAGTTTCTTCTTATGAAAATATTGTTGTGAAATATTGTTCCTGGTGTTCTAAAATTATACATAATATAACTATTATAGTAATATAAATATTGTTCCTGGTGTTCTAAAATTATACATAATATAACTATTATAGTAATATCAATATTGTTCCTGGTGTTCTAAAATTATACATAATATAACTATTATAGTAATATCAATATTGTTCCTGGTGTTCTAAAATTATACATAATATAACTATTATAGTAATATAAATATTGTTCCTGGTGTTCTAAAATTATACATAATATAACTATTATAGTAATATAAATATTGTTCCTGGTGTTCTAAAATTATACATAATATAACTATTATAGTAATATAAATATTGTTCCTGGTGTTCTAAAATTATACATAATATAACTATTATAGTAATATCAATATTGTTCCTGGTGTTCTAAAATTATACATAATATAACTATTATAGTAATATAAATATTGTTCCTGGTGTTCTAAAATTATACATAATATAACTATTATAGTAATATCAATATTGTTCCTGGTGTTCTAAAATTATAAATAATATAACTATTATAGTAATATAAATATTGTTCCTGGTGTTCTAAAATTATACATAATATAACTATTATAGTAATATAAATATTGTTCCTGGTGTTCTAAAATTATAAATAATATAACTATTATAGTAATATAAATATTGTTCCTGGTGTTCTAAAATTATAAATAATATAACTATTATAGTAATATAAATATTGTTCCTGGTGTTCTAAAATTATACATAATATAACTATTATAGTAATATAAATATTGTTCCTGGTGTTCTAAAATTATACATAATATAACTATTATAGTAATATAAATATTGTTCCTGGTGTTCTAAAATTATAAATAATATAACTATTATAGTAATATAAATATTGTTCCTGGTGTTCTAAAATTATACATAATATAACTATTATAGTAATATAAATATTGTTCCTGGTGTTCTAAAATTATACATAATATAACTATTATAGTAATATAAATATTGTTCCCATGGTGTTCTTCAAATGGTAAATACAAATGGTAAATGGAGCTATTTATATATAGCGCCATTATCCAAGGCGCTTTACATAGACTGTGCATCTATGTGTGCACCGCCATCGGTGCACACACCGATGGCGGAGGAAACCATGCGAGGCACCAACCAGCACATCAGGAGCAATCAGGGGTTCAGAGTCTTGCTCAAGGACACTTGGACACTAACTCTGGGGGAGGAGCCCACAGGGATTACAATTTAGGCATTTAGCAGACGCTCTTAATCCAGAGCGATTTACATTAAGCAAGAACAAAGAACATGGCAATACATCACATACATAAAAAGTAGTTATCATGAAAGATGCGTAAGATAAGAACGTAACAGTGGAATATCTATATATATATACTATACTATGCTATACATAATACTATGAAGTGCTATGACTACATGCAATGCCATTCTAGTGCTGTCTACATAGCATGCTATAAGTCTGTATCAAATGCTAATCTAAGTCTACAAAAGTGCTATCTAAGGGATTGTGGTTTTTATCATGAACATTAGAACATTAGTCAGGACCTTATTATCGTCATATAGTTGAAAAGTGGCGAAGTGGTCCTTTAAGGAACTGCTATAGTAAAGTCTTGCTCACTAAACACACACACACACATAAACACAAATATGGGCGTACGCCGGAATAACAGCAATTTTCGGCATTCATCATTCCAGCGTGAACTTGAACTTTGGCGTGCGCCCGGCTCCTAAAATGTTAATATAAAACTGTAGGTTATAAGTATACATGAAAAAACTAAAATAAAACATTACGCACAAACATACAGTATGACAGTAAACAACAATCGAAATAGGTATACCTTGATATCAATAGATTAATCTTAGGTTTTTAAACCTCAGGGGTTTTTTAATCTGTGGGTGCACCCAACTACACTGACTGATTGACACCTTGTGCAACTGTTGCAGTGTTGAAACCAGTACAGTTTAGTATTAAATGCATTTCAAAATCAATTCCTCAATTAGGATTTGAATCCAAATATAAGCACTTCACATGCTGCAATAACCAGGACAATAAATACGAACAATAAACCCTTACACCACTAAGTGGCTATATGAAATAGTCCCAAAGACACAAAGTGCCTACACCTTAGTGAGCGTGTGTGTGTGTGTGTGTGTATTGGCTGTTACAGCCTGCACTGTTCCTCACAGAGCAGAGGGTGTGTGTGTGCTATTCTTAATTGTCCAGTCCTGCACTGTTCCTCACAGGGCAGAGGGTGTGTGTGTGCTATTCTTAATTGTCCAGTCCTGCACTGTTCCTCACAGGGCAGAGGGTGTGTGTGTGCTATTCTTAATTGTCCAGTCCTGCACTGTTCCTCACAGGGCAGAGGGTGTGTGGATTATATACGTGAGACAATGTCCAGTTCTAGTGTGTGTAGTCTGTGTGCATCACCGCCCAATACTGCACTGCTCCTTGCAGGGCAGTGTATGTGTGACAATTTCCTTCCACACTGGGGGGAACAAGGCTACGGGGCTGGGTCTGTCCCAAGGAGAATTCAACACGGTCTGCAGGGTTCCTCCAATCACGGGCAGCTCGCCATCCTTGGACCGACCAGAGTCGGGCTGAATCAGAACAGAACTGATCCAAACCAAAACACCTGACCTGCATAAAGCAAGGCCAGAGGGAGGCATCTCTGTGTTAATGTCTAAAACAATAGCTTCATAAACACAATTCTGTATAAGGTTTCACTTCAAATACTTTTGGAAATAGATACATTAAACCTTTCAAATTCACAAATAATGTAACGATTACAATTAAATTCAACAGTAGTCCAAACGAAACAAAACAAAATAAAATAAATCTTCCTCTCACCGATGGTGGTGTATTCCTTATAAATTAAGTGCAGGGTCCAGCAATTGTGAGTGAGACACTACAAATAAAAAGGAGTAACATTGATTGAGAACACATTATTTTTACCAAAATAAAGTATAATACACAAAAAACGTTTTTAGCTGAACACCAAACAAACTTAAATTACAGTTGATTACTCAATTCTTCATTGAACAAACTAAACAGTCTCCAGCAGAGCTGGGACACTGTTTGTCACTCGGGTTTGCAAATGAAATCAGTACAGCTTTAGATGACTCAATGTTGCTCCTCACAACAGCCTAACATTATTAATGCTGTGTTTTGTTGCACACAACTGACGTTATTATTCTATATTTTCTCAAAAGGAAGTTTAGCTTTTCACACTGTCTGCAGCTCTTCTCTCTGTTCTCACTCTGCTGTCCCTCTCTCTCATTTATTAAGACTCGTTTCACCTCATTAAGACATGTGCATCCCTTGACTCCTTCAAACCTCTCAAAGGGCACCTACGGACGGCTCCAAACTGGCCCCCATCTGTGTATAGTTTTAGTGTAATGAGGGATATGACTGAATTCATTAATTGTCACTTGAGGACTTTTTACCATTTATTTATATGTATTCATATTGAAGAATGATTTAGCCCATTTTTAATCCATTGTATTTATCTATTCATTGTTAAGGGTGATTTAGCCCATTTTCTGGACCTGTGTTACAATAACATAGCCTGGTGGAACCACTCCCCCTGCTGGACAACATTTGCATTGTGAGGAGAGAACTGGTGAACTCAGTAGGCCTACTGCCGCAATCTGGCAGAGTCAGGTTAACAATAACATGCACAATGTTACAAGTTTATGCTTAATCAAACAGTGCTTTACTGGCCTTGTTAAACAGGAGAGCACATCATCTGCGACTTGTGAGATGATTCGGGAGCGCAGCGTGACATCAGACGCCTATAATCCCTGTGATAAGTTTAACATTAAATCAATTGACTGCATTTCTTTATTTCCAAGTGAAAATGACAAGCATATAGCTTGTCCATTTGTTATTGTAGCCTATAGGCTACATAGGCGTATGGGGCTTAATCACTCACTGTTTAAATAAGTGCTTTAACAGTCATCCAGTTAATGTGCATCCTGGTTGTTCATTTAAATCTGAGTGTAAAAACAAGTAGGTTACACATGTATCTCTAAGTGGTGTTTTTGAACCTTCTCTTCTATCTACCCATCCACTCCGATGTATACGCACGCCAGCACGTACGCACGCACAATATAAAGAAATACATTGTTATGTTGTGCACTGTTTAGAATATGAGTGAATGTATATTACTGTAAAAGGAAAAACATTTGTGGTTGTATATGTAGACTATTTTGCACTTGTCTTTGACATACTGTAGGCCAACATCACTGATTCTCAACATGCGGGGTCCTTTAGGTGGTTCTAGGGGCAACATTGTTGAATGTTAGGAACAAATTAATTTATATTTACAGCTCTGTAACCCTGAGAGTGTAGCTGTCCCAGCAATGGGTATTTTGTAATGTTTTATTGTATTGCTTACCTTTCTGAAAATGTATAATTATGTTAACATTGTATGTATTTTTGTTTTGGATAGCATAGTGTATTTGTATGCTGTACGTGTGTCTTTATGACCTAGAAGGACATGCAGGGGCAGAGCCCTCTGATTAGTGTTGAGCAGCATTGAGTGCACCTGTGTGAGCTAAGCTCAGTCAGAACAAACAGAGTTTCAGTGGTGGAGCTCTTACTACGTCAAGTGTCCTTAAAATAAAGAAATTAACTAACTCTCCTAAAATAATTGGCAGAAGGTGCACACGGTATGTTACATGTTGTTGTTTTGTTTGTAAATGTGTTGTTGTCATGTCGTCGTTTGTGAACATGTGAATGTAATGGACATTTCATTGTGTTTGTTTATAATGTGGACATTTATGAACATGGACGATTTCATGATTATGGACACTTAAAAGAGACAGCTCGACTGTCAAAGAGGACATTCATAATTCATATGCATGTATAATTAATTGTGGTTAAAAAAATCATTATTTGTTTGTTATTCTTTGCAGTTTTTCACGTCTTGGGAGAAAATAAATACCCTTGAGATATCAGTTGGAGCGTTGTTAAAGAGCTTTAGGAGCGGTTATAGAGGAACCAAATACACTAGCTCCCAAGAGTTCAATGAACACCATTATATAGTTAGTAGATTGAGGTCCCAGAGATGAAAACCGTATCAAATGGGGGTCTGTGGTCTAAATACACCGTTTCCCATTTGTAGGTCGTGGACCCATTTTTTTCATGGGTCCCTTTATTTAGTTTCCTATGTTATGTTTTGAATTATTAATATTTAAACATGGAGGGGAACGGAACTGGTTGGAATAACGATCCGTCCAACCAGGGAATTGACTCCCCCTGTCAGGAGCAACTTGGACACTCATGCATGACGGAAGCATGAATTCAAGTCCGTTGCTCTCCCCAGGTTGGCGGAGGGTGTGTAGAGCCCAGGATCACATTAGATACATTAATTGACACAGGGGTGAAAAATGGGTTACAAAATCGTGGTAATTATATATATATATATATTAAAAAAAAGAAAGGTCACAATGTGCCACGAAACGACGCGTTGTGGTGCTTGTAGATCTGCTATTTTCACTGGTTTGGGTCCTGGGCATTGGGCAAACATCTTCTAATCTCTCTTTTGGGTCACACAGGCTAAAAGGTTTGGGAACTAGTCAAACTGTGGGTCTTTGAACCACTAGTCTAACACATATCAAACTGTGGGTCTTTGAACCACTAGTCTAACACATATCAAACTGTGGGTCTTTGAACCACTAGTCTAACACATATCAAACTGTGGGTCTTTGAACCACTAGTCTAACACATATCAAACTGTGGGTCTTTGAACCACTAGTCTAACACATATCAAACTGTGGGTCTTTGAACCACTAGTCTAACACATATCAAACTGTGGGTCTTTGAACCACTAGTCTAACACATATCAAACTGTGGGTCTTTGAACCACTAGTCTAACACATATCAAACTGTGGGTCTTTGAACCACTAGTCTAACACATATCAAACTGTGGGTCTTTGAACCACTAGTCTAACACATATCAAACTGTGGGTCTTTGAACCACTAGTCTAACACATATCAAACTGTGGGTCTTTGAACCACTAGTCTAACACATATCAAACTGTGGGTCTTTGAACCACTAGTCTAACACATATCAAACTGTGGGTCTTTGAACCACTAGTCTAACACATATCAAACTGTGGGTGTAATGCAGCTTGTAGATCTGCTATTTTTAAATAGCTAAAGCATAACATGATGCTAACACCAAAATGGGTTCCCGTTCAGAATGGGTTAACAGTCTTTGTATTGAGTTTGTGCTTGAAATGTACTGTAATTCTGCAAACTGTTAATAAATATTTCAATCAATCAATCAATCAAAACACACACACACACACACACGCGCACACGCACGCGCACACGCGCACACACACACACACACACACACACACACACACACACACACACACACACACACACACACACACACAGCTGTTGCCACTATGAGTAATATAATTAGTTCATTTCTCTAAATTTCATAAGAAGGCTAAAATAAGTTCATGATTGTTTCTTTATTATATTTATAAAAGTACAAGTGCATAGCCAAGAAGTTCATAGTTTAAGTCATATTCATGTTAAAACCTTATTTCATGTATTTTTCTTGTCAAGTTGTAATGCTTTTATTTTGAAGAGTCAAAGTCCTGTTCTGTGTCTGCTCTCATGTCAATTGGTCACACGGGACTTTTGTCTATGCAATCAAGCCACAAGCAACAGCAGCAACAAGTTGCAGCAGCTCCGTTTGCACTGGTCACACAAAGAGACTTATAAGTTACAAGCAACTGTCATAAGAAAGGTTACAAGGACCTAAGACTGAAGAGATTCCCTTCCTTGTTTTATGCACGCAGCCAACGAGGTATTTGTTTGTTTTATGTCTGTATTTTACTCATGTGAAATGTTTACATCTAGGCCTACATTAGCCGCAATTTGCAACTCTAGATTTTTTTTACAATTGGTTGAATCTAGAGTTGCAATAACCTCCATCGACTTCCTATGCATGGTTTTGGTTTTGCATTGGTTTGTGATCTCCTGGTCTTAAATTACGTTAAACTCACCAACATTGCAGCTGTAGTCCAAGCTTGAATTATCCTCTTTCAATCTGGTGTCGCTTGTTTATCATAAAAGTCCCCCGTAAAGATGTTATGAGCTACTTTCTGTCCAAAATATTCCAAGAGTGACAATATCGAGCCGCCATTTTGATTTTTGCAACGTGCCATAAAACAAGATGTGAGGGGGAGTGCTTGTTTAATAGCGTCCCTCCCTCCCTAGGGCGTCGGCCTCTTCTTTGGGTGTCTTACCTGCGCAGGTAAGATTCTATTAAACAAGCGCTCCCCTTCACATCTTGTTTTATGGCACGTTGCAAAAATCAAAATGGCGGCTCGATATTGTCACTCTTGGAATATTTTGGACAGAAAGTAGCTCATAACATCTTTACGGGGGACTTTTATGATAAACAAGCGACACCAGATTGAAAGAGGATAATTCAAGCTTGGACTACAGCTGCAATGTTGGTGAGTTTAACGTAATTTAAGACCAGGAGATCACAAACCAATGCAAAACCAAAACCATGCATAGGAAGTCGATGGAGGTTATTGCAACTCTAGATTCAACCAATTGTAAAAAAATCTAGAGTTGCAAATTGCGGCTAGGCCTACATGCTGTGCATGGTGTCGTTTTATGTTAATTGTAACGTGCTTGTTTTATTGTATTGTTTAAAGTTTTCACGGTGTGTTTGGAGGATTGAAGGATTGAAGATAAATCAGTAGAGAAAAAGTCTTTCTGTGCTCTGAGGGAGTTACACAATCAATCAACACACACACACACACACACACACACACACACACACACTAGTGCGACCAGATGTCCCTCTTTGCGTGGGACAGTCCCCTCCTTTCCAAGACTTTTCAGGCGTCCCACAAATTCAGACCCTGTCCCACATTGTGACTGCAGGCAATTGCATCAGTGTTCAAATGCCCTTATAGTTAGTCGCCTAATAGTTGGCCTTCTACTGTTTGGATGGTTCTGTTATGACTTCTCCTCTGCATGCTGTAGTGTTTAGATGGTTCTGTTATGACTTCTCCTCTGCATGCTGTAGTGTTTAGATGGTTCTGTTATGACTTCTCCTCTGCATGCTGTAGTATTTAGATGGTTCTGTTATGACTTCTCCTCTGCATGCTGTAGTGTTTAGATGGTTCTGTTATGACTTCTCCTCTGCATGCTGTAGTGTTTAGATGGTTCTGTTATGACTTCTCCTCTGCATGCTGTAGTGTTTAGATGGTTCTGTTATGACTTCTCCTCTGCATGCTGTAGTGTTTAGATGGTTCTGTTATGACTTCTCCTCTGCATGCTGTAGTATTTAGATGGTTCTGTTATGACTTCTCCTCTGCATGCTGTAGTATTTAGATGGTTCTGTTATGACTTCTCCTCTGCATGCTGTAGTGTTTAGATGGTTCTGTTATGACTTCTCCTCTGCATGCTGTAGTGTTTAGATGGTTCTGTTATGACTTCTCCTCTGCATGCTGTAGTGTTTAGATGGTTCTGTTATGACTTCTCCTCTGCATGCTGTAGTGTTTAGATGGTTCTGTTATGACTTCTCCTCTGCATGCTGTAGTGTTCAGATGGTTCTGTTATGACTTCTCCTCTGCATGCTGTAGTGTTCAGATGGTTCTGTTATGACTTCTCCTCTGCATGCTGTAGTGTTTAGATGGTTCTGTTATGACTTCTCCTCTGCATGCTGTAGTGTTTAGATGGTTCTGTTATGACTTCTCCTCTGCATGCTGTAGTGTTTAGATGGTTCTGTTATGACTTCTCCTCTGCATGCTGTAGTGTTTAGATGGTTCTGTTATGACTTCTCCTCTGCATGCTGTGTAGTGTTTAGATGGTTCTGTTATGACTTCTCCTCTGCATGCTGTAGTGTTTAGATGGTTCTGTTATGACTTCTCCTCTGCATGCTGTAGTGTTTAGATGGTTCTGTTATGACTTCTCCTCTGCATGCTGTATAGTGTTTAGATGGTTCTGTTATGACTTCTCTGCATGCTGTAGTGTTTAGATGGTTCTGTTATGACTTCTCCTCTGCATGCTGTAGTGTTTAGATGGTTCTGTTATGACTTCTCCTCTGCATGCTGTAGTGTTTAGATGGTTCTGTTATGACTTCTCCTCTGCATGCTGTAGTGTTTAGATGGTTCTGTTATGACTTCTCCTCTGCATGCTGTAGTGTTTAGATGGTTCTGTTATGACTTCTCCTCTGCATGCTGTGTAGTGTTTAGATGGTTCTGTTATGACTTCTCCTCTGCATGCTGTAGTGTTTAGATGGTTCTGTTATGACTTCTCCTCTGCATGCTGTAGTGTTTAGATGGTTCTGTTATGACTTCTCCTCTGCATGCTGTATAGTGTTTAGCTGGTTCTGTTATGACTTCTCCTCTGCATGCTGTAGTGTTTAGATGGTTCTGTTATGACTTCTCCTCTGCATGCTGTAGTGTTTAGATGGTTCTGTTATGACTTCTCCTCTGCATGCTGTAGTGTTTAGATGGTTCTGTTATGACTTCTCCTCTGCATGCTGTAGTGTTTAGATGGTTCTGTTATGACTTCTCCTCTGCATGCTGTAGTGTTTAGATGGTTCTGTTATGACTTCTCCTCTGCATGCTGTAGTATTTAGATGGTTCTGTTATGACTTCTCCTCTGCATGCTGTAGTGTTTAGATGGTTCTGTTATGACTTCTCCTCTGCATGCTGTAGTGTTTAGATGGTTCTGTTATGACTTCTCCTCTGCATGCTGTAGTGTTTAGATGGTTCTGTTATGACTTCTCCTCTGCATGCTGTAGTGTTTAGATGGTTCTGCTGTGTGGTTTTGTAAGGCATATAATGAGCTGTGTTTTTCTTGATGGTTATGGACATTCTGTGGAAGTGGAATATATAATCTTCGTACAAGCTTTGTTAGTGTATCTATATTTGAATGTTTGGAGACATCAGGCTGTGGTAGTAGTTTTGTTTTTGAGCCCAAGTCAGGGCAGGTTGTTTGTCACCTTCTAATGAGTGAGTACTCTGGCAACAGCCACATCCATTCCATGCTGTGGTTTTGTAACGCATATAATGAGCTGTGTTTTATTTTTTTAAATGTTTCATAGTTTGGAGACATCAGGCTGTGGTAGTTTTGTTTTTGTGCCCAAGTCAGGGCAGGTTGTTTATTGATGAATATATGGACACTGAGCTTGGCAGCTGGTGCTGTCTGCATGTGGTGCTGAAACGCTGGTTTAAATGATTGATTGAAATATTTGTTTGCAGAATTACATTTCAAGCACAAACTACTATTTAATTTAATTAATACAAATACTGGTAACTGTGAGTGGACAAGTTTAATCAATGCTGTACCATATGTTCTCATGCCAATAAAGCCCCTTTGAATTTAATTGAATAATTTAATTGTGTGGCCGGTCACCTCACCTGTAATGTTAGTCTATACCTGTCCTATCCACGCCTTTATCTCATCGCGGCTCGATTATTGCAATGCGCTATATGTAGGCATGGACCAGTCCACCCTCAGACGTCTGCAGCTTGTCCAAAATGCCGCCGCACGCCTACTCACTGGTACGAGGAAGCGTGATCATATCACTCCCGTTCTTGCCTCCCTCCACTGGCTTCCTGTTAAATTCAGAATTGATTTTAAGATCTTATTATTTGTTTTTAAATCTCTTAACGGTTTGGCTCCCCTGTATTTATCGTCACTCATGGTCCCTTACACCCCATCCAGGGCCCTGAGGTCAGCTGACCAGCGGCTCCTGACTGTGCCCAATTCAAATCTCAGGTCCAGAGGTGACCGTGCCTTTTCAGTTGCTGGCCCCAAACTCTGGAACTGTCTACCCCCTCATATTAAGTCTGCTCCTTCCTTAGAGGCCTTTAAGTCTTTACTAAAAACCCATTTCTTCTACCTGGCTTTTAATGTTTGACCTAATTAACCTGTGTACTTTTTGTGTTGCTTCGATTTTGTAATATAACCTGTGTACTTTTGTGTTGCTTTGATTTTGTTTTACTATGTTACTTGTCATGTTTCCTGTACAGCACTTTGGTTGGCCTCCTGGTCTTTGAAAATGTGCTCTATAAATAAAATTTGATTTGATTTGATTTGATTTGATATTGTGTGAGTGTGTGTGTGTGTGTGTGCATGGGTGCGCGCACGCACACTTGTTTATGGCGGTGGTGGGGGGCCTACAAAATATTCTCGCACCGGGGCCCACCATGAGCTCACTACGCCACTGGAATCCTGGGGGTCCCCGGACCCCAGTTTGGGAACCACATGGTCTAAAGTAAACAACAATGTTTAAGAGATTGTTTAAGAGAATAAAAAATCTGCTCTTATGGGGGTCCTGGGTCATTTAAAATGATTGTGATGCTGTATTAACTACTTTTTGCTGGGGACCCCCTGGAACCCCCTCAAGGACCCCTGACTGATGTCGACCTTGCATTTTTGACTAAATTTGACTTTGAATTGATTAGATTTAATTTTTTTAGGAGAGGAGACGCTGTCCATCTGCAGAAGGAAGAAACGCAGCAGAACACGAGGAGGAAAGAAAGGCCTTCAAACTGTTCAACACGATTGTGTCCAAACCAACAACAGGTGAGCCAACGCACGCACGCACGCACGCACGCACGCACACACGCACGCACGCACGCACGCACGCACGCACGCACGCACGCATGGCCAGTCTACAAGCTCACAACGTGTCAATGTGGATTGGCTAGTTGAACTTTTCAAAAATGTTTAGTCTAACACATATCAAACTGTGGGTCTTTGAACCACTAGTCTAACACATATCAAACTGTGGGTCTTTGAACCACTAGTCTAACACATATCAAACTGTGGGTCTTTGAACCACTAGTCTAACACATATCAAACTGTGGGTCTTTGAACCACTAGTCTAACACATATCAAACTGTGGGTCTTTGAACCACTAGTCTAACACATATCAAACTGTGGGTCTTTGAACCACTAGTCTAACACATATCAAACTGTGGGTCTTTGAACCACTAGTCTAACACATATCAAACTGTGGGTCTTTGAACCACTAGTCTAACACATATCAAACTGTGGGTCTTTGAACCACTAGTCTAACACATATCAAACTGTGGGTCTTTGAACCACTAGTCTAACACATATCAAACTGTGGGTCTTTGAACCACTAGTCTAACACATATCAAACTGTGGGTCTTTGAACCACTAGTCTAACACATATCAAACTGTGGGTCTTTGAACCACTAGTCTAACACATATCAAACTGTGGGTCTTTGAACCACTAGTCTAACACATATCAAACTGTGGGTCTTTGAACCACTAGTCTAACACATATCAAACTGTGGGTCTTTGAACCACTAGTCTAACACATATCAAACTGTGGGTCTTTGAACCACTAGTCTAACACATATCAAACTGTGGGTCTTTGAACCACTAGTCTAACACATATCAAACTGTGGGTCTTTGAACCACTAGTCTAACACATATCAAACTGTGGGTCTTTGAACCACTAGTCTAACACATATCAAACTGTGGGTCTTTGAACCACTAGTCTAACACATATCAAACTGTGGGTCTTTGAACCACTAGTCTAACACATATCAAACTGTGGGTCTTTGAACCACTAGTCTAACACATATCAAACTGTGGGTCTTTGAACCACTAGTCTAACACATATCAAACTGTGGGTCTTTGAACCACTAGTCTAACACATATCAAACTGTGGGTCTTTGAACCACTAGTCTAACACATATCAAACTGTGGGTCTTTGAACCACTAGTCTAACACATATCAAACTGTGGGTCTTTGAACCACTAGTCTAACACATATCAAACTGTGGGTCTTTGAACCACTAGTCTAACACATATCAAACTGTGGGTCTTTGAACCACTAGTCTAACACATATCAAACTGTGGGTCTTTGAACCACTAGTCTAACACATATCAAACTGTGGGTCTTTGAACCACTAGTCTAACACATATCAAACTGTGGGTCTTTGAACCACTAGTCTAACACATATCAAACTGTGGGTCTTTGAACCACTAGTCTAACACATATCAAACTGTGGGTCTTTGAACCACTAGTCTAACACATATCAAACTGTGGGTCTTTGAACCACTAGTCTAACACATATCAAACTGGGTCTTTGAACCACTAGTCTAACACATATCAAACTGTGGGTCTTTGAACCACTAGTCTAACACATATCAAACTGTGGGTCTTTGAAACGAAAGCCTTCTGAGAATCACTGCGGTTTACCTTTGTACTGTCTGTCTGTGTTGTCTCCATCCAGGGTGCAGAACAACCTGTCTGTCTGTGTTGTCTCCATCAAGGGTGCAGAACAACCTGTCTGTCTGTGTTGTCTCCATCCAGGGTGCAGAACAACCTGTCTGTCTGTGTTGTCTCCATCCAGGGTGCAGAACAACCTGTCTGTCTGTGTTGTCTCCATCCACGGTGCAGAACAACCTGTCTGTCTGTGTTGTCTCCATCCAGGGTGCAGAACAACCTGTCTGTCTGTGTTGTCTCCATCCAGGGTGCAGAACAACCTGTCTGTCTGTGTTGTCTCCATCCAGGGTGCAGAACAACCTGTCTGTCTGTGTTGTCTCCATCCACGGTGCAGAACAACCTGTCTGTCTGTGTTGTCTCCATCCAGGGTGCAGAACAACCTGTCTGTCTGTGTTGTCTCCATCCAGGGTGCAGAACAACCTGTCTGTCTGTGTTGTCTCCATCCAGGGTGCAGAACAACCTGTCTGTCTGTGTTGTCTCCATCCACGGTGCAGAACAACCTGTCTGTCTGTGTTGTCTCCATCCAGGGTGCAGAACAACCTGTCTGTCTGTGTTGTCTCCATCCAGGGTGCAGAACAACCTGTCTGTCTGTGTTGTCTCCATCCAGGGTGCAGAACAACCTGTCTGTCTGTGTTGTCTCCATCCAGGGTGCAGAACAACCTGTCTGTCTGTGTTGTCTCTGACCCCATACGAGGACATGAGGACACAACGCGGGACATCGGTCACCCACATCTGACCCACTTGAAGGTCCTGGAGATGAGCTGCACCCAGGAGGATCTGGACCGTGTGAGCCTTGCAGCCTGCAGACGCCAGCCGCTGGGACTGAGGAAGACTACCTCCAGAACTACCACAGGTAAAGGTCACTACAGCACTGGATTAGAACTCCTCATGTGATGGGTGGGTGGCATGCCGCTATGACAATATAGATAATTTGGTACATTTCATGCATTTTAATAACATTTACATTTTATCTAAGTTTTAGGTTTATTTATTTAGCACGTAGTACAAAAAATAGACAATAACACATCAAAGAACAAAAATACAATGCAAGGAAGGGAAGAAGCCAGCAGGCTTTTTTGGAATCCTTTCCTGTAGGAAGAGGTCATTGGTTTAAACAGATTAAAAGTTCATAAAGAACAGTACAAAAGTCTACAAAGTTGACCAGGTGTGCTTATTTTGTCACCTTAAGTCTAGTATTGTTTCCATTTACCACTCTACAATAAATACATCTCTTTGAGTCTGTTCAGTTCTAACAACAGGTGGTGTGTGTGTGTGCGTGCGTGCGAGTGCGTGTGCGCATGCTGTATCCAGGTTGTTTGGAAAAGAGACGGCAGATTACTTCCTTGTTCCATCTCCTGTTCCACACAACCTTCAGCCTGGTGTAATAACCTGCTGATACAACACATGGGCGGAGGGATACGCACACAACCTTCAGCCTGGTATAATAACCTGCTGATACAACACATGGGAGGAGGGATACGCACACAGCCTTCAGCCTGGTGTAATAACCTGCTGATACAACACATGGGAGGAGGGATACGCACACAACCTTCAGCCTGGTGTAATAACCTGCTGATACAACACATGGGCGGAGGGATACGCACACAGCCTTCAGCCTGGTGTAATAACCTGCTGATACAACACATGGGCGGAGGGATACGCACAACACACAACCTTCAGCCTGGTATAATAACCTGCTGATACAACACATGGGAGGAGGGATACGCACACAACCTTCAGCCTGGTGTAATAACCTGCTGGCGGAGGGATACGCACAACACACCATAAATACTTTCAACCAGTGGTTTTCAACCTTTTTAATGACATTAAGGCCTGCATTATTTATTCTGCCACCGTTTGATGTCATTTAGCCTCTCAGACCCAGAACTAAAGCATATTTTGTTGTTGGATAAGACTTTGCCCACATATAACAGATAAAAGTTGATAAAAATAACAAAATTTTACATTCTCAAATTGTGTAGACTTCTTGTAGAGTAAAGCAATGAAGATGTTAAACAACAACTGTTATGTTGTGGGCATGTCAGACTGTTGTTACGTGACCTGGCCAAGAGGTGGCACTAGCGTACCAGACTAGGACTGGACAGTGAGTAGTCAGTCAAACACCTCTTGGGAGGAAGTGACATATTCTTGGCCAGTGTTTATGAGACAAGTCTGTATGTCACACTTCAGAAATAAACAACCCGCATATTGATATACCGTAACCTTGTGTGGAGTATTCCGTATTCAAGATACTACAACAATAATAACTCCTGAGAGTGTAAAATGAAACCAAATGGACCCACAAGAGTCTGTTTTAATGTTACACTCTCAAGAGTTAAAGATCTATAAGGGTCCATTTGGTTACCAACTATCTGTCATTTAGCTGGGGACCACCTGGAACCCCCTCAAGGACCCCTGGTGGTCCTCGGACCATTGGTTGAAAACCAATGATTTATAAAAAATAATCTGTAAAAACATCACTACAGGAAAGACCACACATTTTAGCACATTAAAAAACACAAATATTTTTTTTTAAGAAATAGCCATGTCACTTTGATGAATATGAATAATTGTCACAGACATAGAAGAGCGGTTTGGAAGGAGTCAAGGGATTTGCATGTCTTAATGACTGTTGGTAGGGTGTTCCACTTTTTGATGGCATAGGAGCGAAATCGATGAAGTCAGCCAGTAAAGCTATAAAAGAAATAGCCATGTCACTTTGATGAATATGAATAATTGTCACAGACATGGAATGTTGAATTAACCCCTTGCTCTATGGACTGCCCCCAGCAAGCCAGTTACGTCACCCACATCTGACCCACTTGAAGGTCCTGGAGATGAGCTGGACCCTGAACTGGACCCAGGGAGGATCTGGACCGTGTGAGCCTTGCAGCCTGCAGACGCCAGCCGCTGGGACTGAGGAACACTACCTCCAGAACTACCACAGGTAAAGGTCACTACAGCACTGGACTAGAACTCCTCATGTGATCCAACAAACATTTGATCGATTGATCGAAATATGTATGAACAGTTTGCATAATTACAGACAGTACATTTCAAGCACAACTCAATACACAGACTGTTAACTGTGAGTGGACGACCCAATAAAGCATTACACTTGTTTACAACAGTGTTTCTACGTAACAGTATGCCAGAGTAATGTGGCTCCAAAGTAACGTGTCGTTTTCTGTTTTTACCCGCGTTTCCCCATTGACTTTGCATGGGGCATTTTTCGCGTCGTTTATTGCGAATTACGTCGGCACGGTAACTCGAAACGGAAAGAAAAGCACAAGCACACCATTCCCGGCCGAGCCGCACGTTTCGATGTATATATTGTGGGGCTTTGGTAAACCGTGCGGCCGGCCATAGACGTCAAAGTTTCGTGTCTCTATTACGATTACGATTAAGTATGTGTTGCGGATTTCAACCTGTGTTTCTGCCATTGCATGGCAGGCACCCAGAATAATAATATTATTCTATTTCACTCGTAATGTATGGCCTATATTCTATATCCTATATTATATACAATATAGAATATAGAAAATATGCATATATACAAGTAAATGTCCTGAATTCAAAAATCCCGCAGCCATTTGGGTCCATTTGGTTCCATTTGTACACTCTCAGAGTTACAGACCCATAAGGGTCCATTTGGTTCCATTTGTACACTCTCAGAGTTACAGACCTGTAAGGGTCCATTTGGTTCCAATTGTACACTCTCAGAGTTACAGACCCATAAGGGTCCATTTGGTTCCATTTGTACACTCTCAGAGTTACAGACCCATAAGGGTCCATTTGGTTCCATTTGTACACTCTCAGAGTTACAGACCCATAAGGGTCCATTTGGTTCCATGTGTTACACTCTCAGAGTTACAGACCCATAAAGGTCCATTTGGTTCCATGTGTCACACTCTCAGAGTTACAGACCCATAAGGGTCCATTTGGTTCCATGTGTTACACTCTCAGAGTTACAGACCTGTAAGGGTCCATTTGGTTCCATGTGTTACACTCTCAGAGTTACAGACCCGTAAGGGTCCATTTGGTTCCATGTGTTACACTCTCAGAGTTACAGACCTGTAAGGGTCCATTTGGTTCCATGTGTTACACTCTCAGAGTTACAGACCCATAAGGGTCCATTTGGTTCCGTGTGTTACACTCTCAGAGTTACAGACCCATAAGGGTCCATTTGGTTCCATGTGTTACACTCTCAGAGTCACAGACCCATAAGGGTCCATTTGGTTCCATGTGTTACACTCAGAGTTACAGACCCATAAGGGTCCATTTTGTTCCATGTGTTACACTCTCAGAGTTACAGACCCATAAGGGTCCATTTGGTTCCATGTGTTACACTCTCAGAGTCACAGACCTGTAAGGGTCCATTTGGTTCCATGTGTTACACTCTCAGAGTTACAGACCCATAAGGGTCCATTTGGTTCCATGTGTTACACTCTCAGAGTTACAGACCCATAAGGGTCCATTTGGTTCCATGTGTTACACTCTCAGAGTTACAGACCCATAAGGGTCCATTTGGTTCCATGTGTTACACTCTCAGAGTTACAGACCCATAAGGGTCCATTTGGTTCCGTGTGTTACACTCTCAGAGTTACAGACCCATAAGGGTCCATTTGGTTCCGTGTGTTACACTCTCAGAGTTACAGACCCGTAAGGGTCCATTTGGTTCCGTGTGTTACACTCTCAGAGTCACAGACCCGTAAGGGTCCATTTGGTTCCGTGTGTTACACTCTCAGAGTTACAGACCCGTAAGGGTCCATTTGGTTCCGTGTGTTACACTCTCAGAGTCACAGACCCGTAAGGGTCCATTTGGTTCCGTGTGTTACACTCTCAGAGTTACAGACCCATAAGGGTCCATTTGGTTCCATGTGTTACACTCTCAGAGTTACAGACCCATATGGGTCCATTTGGTTCCATGTGTTACACTCTCAGAGTTACAGACCCGTAAGGGTCCATTTGGTTCCGTGTGTTACACTCTCAGAGTCACAGACCCGTAAGGGTCCATTTGGTTCCGTGTGTTACACTCTCAGAGTCACAGACCCGTAAGGGTCCATTTGGTTCCGTGTGTTACACTCTCAGAGTCACAGACCTGTAAGGGTCCATTTGGTTCCGTGTGTTACACTCTCAGAGTCACAGACCCGTAAGGGTCCATTTGGTTCCGTGTGTTACACTCTCAGAGTCACAGACCTGTAAGGGTCCATTTGGTTCCATGTGTTACACTCTCAGAGTTACAGACCCATAAGGGTCCATTTGGTTCCATTTGTACACTCTCAGAGTTACAGACCCGTAAGGGTCCATTTGGTTCCATGTGTTACACTCTCAGAGTTACAGACCTGTAAGGGTCCATTTGGTTCCATGTGTTACACTCTCAGAGTTACAGACCCGTAAGGGTCCATTTGGTTCCATGTGTTACACTCTCAGAGTCACAGACCCATAAGGGTCCATTTGGTTCCGTGTGTTACACTCTCAGAGTCACAGACCCATAAGGGTCCATTTGGTTCCATTTGTACACTCTCAGAGTTACAGACCCGTAAGGGTCCATTTGGTTCCGTGTGTTACACTCTCAGAGTCACAGACCCGTAAGGGTCCATTTGGTTCCGTGTGTTACACTCTCAGAGTCACAGACCCGTAAGGGTCCATTTGGTTCCGTGTGTTACACTCTCAGAGTCACAGACCTGTAAGGGTCCATTTGGTTCCATGTGTTACACTCTCAGAGTTACAGACCCATAAGGGTCCATTTGGTTCCATGTGTTACACTCTCAGAGTCACAGACCCGTAAGGGTCCATTTGGTTCCATGTGTTACACTCTCAGAGTTACAGACCCATAAGGGTCCATTTGGTTCCATGTGTTACACTCTCAGAGTTACAGACCTGTAAGGGTCCATTTGGTTCCATGTGTTACACTCTCAGAGTTACAGACCCGTAAGGGTCCATTTGGTTCCATGTGTTACACTCTCAGAGTCACAGACCCGTAAGGGTCCATTTGGTTCCATGTGTTACACTCTCAGAGTTACAGACCCGTAAGGGTCCATTTGGTTCCATGTGTTACACTCTCAGAGTCACAGACCCTTAAGGGTCCATTTGGTTCCATGTGTTACACTCTCAGAGTTACAGACCCGTAAGGGTCCATTTGGTTCCATGTGTTACACTCTCAGAGTCACAGACCCGTAAGGGTCCATTTGGTTCCGTGTGTTACACTCTCAGAGTCACAGACCCATAAGGGTCCATTTGGTTCCATGTGTTACACTCTCAGAGTTACAGACCCATAAGGGTCCATTTGGTTCCATTTGTACACTCTCAGAGTTACAGACCCATAAGGGTCCATTTGGTTCCATGTGTTACACTCTCAGAGTTACAGACCCATAAGGGTCCATTTGGTTCCATGTGTTACACTCTCAGAGTTACAGACCCGTAAGGGTCCATTTGGTTCCATGTGTTACACTCTCAGAGTTACAGACCCGTAAGGGTCCATTTGGTTCCATGTGTTACACTCTCAGAGTCACAGACCCGTAAGGGTCCATTTGGTTCCATGTGTTACACTCTCAGAGTTACAGACCCATAAGGGTCCATTTGGTTCCATGTGTTACACTCTCAGAGTCACAGACCCGTAAGGGTCCATTTGGTTCCATGTGTTACACTCTCAGAGTTACAGACCCATAAGGGTCCATTTGGTTCCATGTGTTACACTCTCAGAGTCACAGACCCATAAGGGTCCATTTGGTTCCATGTGTTACACTCTCAGAGTTACAGACCCATAAGGGTCCATTTGGTTCCATGTGTTACACTCTCAGAGTTACAGACCCGTAAGGGTCCATTTGGTTCCATGTGTTACACTCTCAGAGTCACAGACCCGTAAGGGTCCATTTGGTTCCATGTGTTACACTCTCAGAGTTACAGACCCATAAGGGTCCATTTGGTTCCATGTGTTACACTCTCAGAGTTACAGACCCATAAGGGTCCATTTGGTTCCATGTGTTACACTCTCAGAGTTACAGACCCGTAAGGGTCCATTTGGTTCCATGTGTTACACTCTCAGAGTCACAGACCCGTAAGGGTCCATTTGGTTCCATGTGTTACACTCTCAGAGTTACAGACCCATAAGGGTCCATTTGGTTCCTATAATTACCATTCAGCTGTTGGGGACCCCCTGGAACTCCCTCAGCTGTTGGGGACCCCCTGGAACTCCCTCATGGACCCCTGGGGGTCCCCGGACCCCAGTTTGGGAACCACGTGGTCTAAAGCAGTGGTTCCCAAAGTGGGGTCCGGGGACCCCCAGGGGTACCTGAGGGAGTTCCAGGGGGGACCAATCTATTTTGTTCATGTTCATAAAGTACTACATTTAGACGTCTACATTTATTTGTTATCCGTGTTGCGAGGATGAGGGGGTACCTGGAAAAATATCTACCCCAAAAGGGGTACCTGGTCCAAAAAAGTTTGGGAACCCCTGGTCTAAAGTAAACAACAATGTTGAAGAAATGTTTAAGAGAATAAAAAATCTGCTCTTATGGGGGTCCAAAAGTTTGGGAACCACTTCTATAAAGCATGTTTGTGCCAGGGTCCAGGGACCCCCACCTGTAGTTTGTGCCAGGGACCCCCACCTGTAGTTTGTGCCAGGGACCCCCACCTGTAGTTTGTGCCAGGGACCCCCACCTGTAGTTTGTGCCAGGGACCCCCACCTGTAGTTTGTGCCAGGGACCCCCACCTGTAGTTTGTGCCAGGGACCCCCACCTGTTTGTGCCAGGTACCCCCAGAAGAGAAGATTTGTTTAAAATGAAAACACAAATAGCAGATGTACAAGCTCTCAGTGCAGTACAAAGTGATGTACTGTGAGCTTATAGATCTGTTTTTTTTATGTTAAAAATATAAATGGATAAAGTGTTTAAAATGATTGTGATGCTGTATTAACTACTTTTTGCTGGAGACCCCCTGGAACCCCCTCAAGGACCCCTGACTGATGTCGACCTTACATTTTTGACTAAATTTGACTTTGAATTGATTTGATTTAATTTTTTTAGGAGAGGAGACGCTGTCCATCTGCAGAAGGAAGAAACGCAGCAGAACACGAGGAGGAAAGAAAGGCCTTCAAACTGTTCAACACGATTGTGTCCAAACCAACAACAGGTGAGCCAACGCACGCACGCACGCACGCACGCACGCACGGCCAGTCTACAAGCTCACAACGTGTCAATGTAGATTGGCTAGTTGAACTTTTCAAAAATGTTTTTCAAAATAGTAAAAAAAATACAAAGTTTAGGGATAAGGGGTTTAGCGGTGCCGAAAATGGAGCCCCTAATCTCTCGGGCCATTTTACTCTCAACATCTTATTTACCAGTAAGATGCCATATGTCATATTATGTCATGAAAGCAGGGAATCATAGCTTCAAATGGACATATTGGTTGTTCAGTTTGACCCACCAGTTTCGGAGATATGTATCATAATTATTTACATGTCTTCTGTGGTCTCTAACATTACACCTATAGCTACATGTTTAAGCATTTATTTCATATTTACATGTCTTCTGTGGACTCTAACATTACACCTAGCTACCTGTACATGTTTAGGCATTTATTTCATATTTACATGTCTTCTGTGGTCTCTAACATTACACCTAGCTACATGTTTAAGCATTTATTTCATATTTACATGTCTTCTGTGGTCTCTAACATTACACCTAGCTACATGTTTGGGCATTTATTTTATATTTACATGTATTCTGTGGTCTCTAACATTACACCTAGCTACATGTTTGGGCATTTATTTTATATTTACATGTATTCTGTGGTCTCTAACATTACACCTAGCTACATGTTTAAGCATTTATTTTATATTTACATGTATTCTGTGGTCTCTAACATTACACCTATAGCTACATGTTTAAGCATTTATTTTATATTTACATGTATTCTGTGGTCTCTAACATTACACCTAGCTACATGTTTGGGCATTTATTTCATATTTACATGTCTTCTGTGGTCTCTAACATTACACCTAGCTACATGTTTGGGCATTTATTTCATATTTACATTTCAGCTCTGACACTTTAATTCAGACATGCTCTAGTATGTGAAGAGTCTGCCTGTGCAATTAACTCATTTTGTAAAAAAAAGAGAAAAAAGTTTTTCTCCTCTGGTGAAAAGCTGTAATTTGCACGATGGCAGTCTCAGCTAAATCTGGTCACATTTGTTTCATAAAAATCCACCGTAGACATGTTGTTATGAGCTCCTTTCTGTCAAGACATTCTGTGCAGGTGATTCTTTGTTATATAGAGCGCCGCAGGCCCGCCCCCTTTCAGAAAAGCGAGTGGCCCAGGAAATGAAACCCCAATGCATTCTCCCATCGGCACTTCTAATATCATTTATTTAAAGACGGTTACGCCGCGAACGAAGCCAACTCGGATCGTGATGAATCATGACAATGAACACAATGTTTTGGGCTAAAAAAAAAAGCTAAAATGAATATCTAAATACTGAATCAAGCAACTTAAAGGACAACTTTAGTTTTTTTCAACCAAGGTTCATGTTTTAGGTTGTTATTAGATAAACTAAAAGATGAGTGTTCTTTTTTTTTCATTTGCTGCTTTCTTTCGTTTTAGGGATTTTAGCTGTTTTTGACAGGGGGGCGGGGGCATTCGAGCATGGGGCTAAATATGTATTTCTTTACAACATTTTATAGCGATTTATTTTTTAATTATTTACTATAGTCCTAATAAAACCCTGGAAATTTCATCTGGCCACAAAACATCACGAGATCCATGTGTCAAACTGACATTGAGCCTATGACACAGTGTGGCTTCCCCCCAGTAGGCTACCTTCACATTCAGTAGATCCTGTGATTTATTTGTGGCCAGATGTAATTTCCCGAGGTCTATTAGGGCTATAGTAAATAATAAAAAAATAAATCTCCATAATATTTTGTAAAAAAATACATATTTAGCCCCATGCTCGAATGCCCCCGCCCCCCTGTACAAAACAGCTAAAATCCCTAAAACGAAAGAAAGCAGCAAATGGAAAAAAAATAACACTCATCTTTTACTTTCTCTAATAACAACCTAAAACATGAACCTTGGTTGAGAAAAACTAAAGTTGTCCTTTAAAAGCTGTCTGCAGTGTTCACATAAGCCTGAGTAGACGATAAAGTGAAATATTACGAACGAAAAAGTGCAGAGGAGCCGACTCGGCTTAAATAATATAGAATAGAAGCCAAGGAACGGGAAGATGCGGCAGAGAGGAGGGCAGAACAGATATCACAACCAACGCCATACAGAAACAATGGGGATGTTGGGCCAAAATACTGCAACAGCAGAACAAGATGTTGGAGCTAATGGTGGCAAAGACAAATGAAAAATTAATTTGAGTTTATTTTCTTTCTTTCTTTCTTTTTTGTGCCAACAAACATTAAATGCCACTGATTAAATGAGAAAATCAACATGTTACCCAGTGCTAATAATGCCTAAGCTGTACATTGGTCTAAATTGTTTTTGCATTTATGAAAATAAACATTTGAAAGATGCAAGCTTCAGAACCAGTTTTATTTGACATGTGCACATTTAGCAGTTACATTCATCACTGTCGGGTGAAAACTGATCACTTGTTCTGACAGTTCAGTTCTGACTTTGCATTGAGTGAACCATTCCCCGAAACATCAGGATTTTACAGTGAAAAGTGGAGATATTTTACTAAATACATTTTCTGCCATAACTTTCAAATTAATATGAAACTACTCCCCAAAACAACTACAAGTCTTGGGAATTAATTGTTGGGTGAGTGTACATTCAGTGCTACGAGTTTAAATGCAGACAACAAGGTCAGTCTGTTAACCATGCACGGATAGGACAATCTATGCTGCTGTGTATTTGGAACACATGCAAGATCAGACTATTAATAATCATTCAATATTCAAACCAATGTATTCACCAAAACCAACTTAGTTCACTATATGTGTGTGTGCTTGTGCTCCGGACAAGTGACTTGTGTGCCCAGACAAGTGAATGGGGAAATGTTAGTTAGTAGCAAAAGTAGAAAGTACTCATTATGCAGAATTGTCACATTACATGTTTTAAAATGTTGGAAAATAGGCGATATACAATCTCACAATGCATTGTGACACAGTGTGAGCTGGTAGATGGGCTATTTTCAAATGGCTGCAATCTGTACAAATAGCTCAAAATGTTACTTAACCCATTCTGACCGGGAACCCATTTTGGTGTTAGCATCATGTTATGCTTTAGCTATTGAAAAATAGCAGATCTACAAGCTCGTAGCGCGCCACCGAGTGGCGCGCTACGAGCTTGTAGGTCTGCTATTTTTGAAAAATCGAAGAACGACTTGACATTTTTTAGAATCTGATCTCAGGTCAGAATGGGTTAATCAGACCAGTGTGTGTCCAGTGGAAAACCTCGTATGAATCTGATCTCAGGTCAGAATGGGTTGATCAGACCAGTGTGTGTCCAGGTGGAAACCTCGTATGAATCTGATCTCAGGTCAGAATGGGTTCATCAGACCAGTGTGTGTCCAGGTGGAAACCTGGTATGAATCTGATCTCAGGTCAGAATGGGTTAAATGAATCGTACTTAGTTACGATCCACCGCTACCTGGCGACCGCGTCCCTATTCTGGGCATGTCATATACCAAGTAAAGAAAAAACATGTTTCGATGATGCAAGTCAAACTGTGGCAACGAGATGTGAGTTTGTGTGTAGTGATGAAATGGGGACATTCAACTATAAACGTGGAGTGAGTATGGAGGCGATGTAGTTCCTCTTCCGAGTGCCAACTGCCTGCCAGCGATCATGCTCCTGATGCAGTCCTGCAACGAACAGCACCCTGTCCTGGTCATGGCGCTCCTCCTGTGGTGGATCCTCATGAACAGCACCCTGTCCTGGTCATGACGCTCCTCCTGTGGTGGATCCTCCTCATGTAGTTCTTCCTGTCCAACGAACAGCACCCTGTCCTGGTCATGACGCTCCTCCTGTGGTGGATCCTCATGAACAGCACCCTGTCCTGGTCATGGCGCTCCTCCTGTGGTGGATCCTCATGAACAGCACCCTGTCCTGGTCATGACGCTCCTCCTGTGGTGGATCCTCATGAACAGCACCCTGTCCTGGTCATGACGCTCCTCCTGTGGTGGATCCTCATGAACAGCACCCTGTCCTGGTCATGACGCTCCTCCTGTGGTGGATCCTCATGAACAGCACCCTGTCCTGGTCATGGCGCTCCTCCTGTGGTGGATCCTCATGAACAGCACCCTGTCCTGGTCATGGCGCTCCTCCTGTGGTGGATCCTCATGAACAGCACCCTGTCCTGGTCATGACGCTCCTCCTGTGGTGGATCCTCATGAACAGCACCCTGTCCTGGTCATGACGCTCCTCCTGTGGTGGATCCTCATGAACAGCACCCTGTCCTGGTCATGGCGCTCCTCCTGTGGTGGATCCTCATGAACAGCACCCTGTCCTGGTCATGACGCTCCTCCTGTGGTGGATCCTCATGAACAGCACCCTGTCCTGGTCATGACGCTCCTCCTGTGGTGGATCCTCATGAACAGCACCCTGTCCTGGTCATGGCGCTCCTCCTGTGGTGGATCCTCCTCATGTAGTCCTTCCTGTCCATCCTGTGAATGTTGTTTGTGTTAGGATTGCACTTGTCTATGGTTTACTTTTAAAGACCACTGTCCTGTTTTCCATAGAACGGCTGCCACACGGCGGAGAGACAATCTCCATCCTAACTTTTAAAATCATTTTAACTTTAGTGAACACCCCAGATGTTTAAGTTGCATTTGACATAATTATGCCCCCTTCCTATACAAACCCATTGAAAATAAAAAACCTTGGTTCTGGTGACTCATACTGCCCTCCTAATAGGGGGCATATGAGGGGCCGTGTCTTTTCAATTACTTTTTTTTATTTGTGACTCCTGTGATGTGAATTATCAACCGAGTTAGTAGTTATTTATATTATGGCATACCTGGATCATGTCCTCCACCTCCTCTTCATTGGCTAGACATTATGGAGTACGCAGCAGGCCATGACACACAACGGGATCAAGTCAATCCTGTTCATGTCTAGATACTTCAGGCGGCGAAAGCGTCCTTTAAGGAGTGCAAAAGCCCTGTATACAGAATGTAACAGCACAGTGATAGTCATGTTAGAAGTGTCAAAAGATATGAGACCTGCAGGATTGCAGTGATAGCTATTGCACTATTTGCCTGTTAAAGGACCACTTCTCAACCTATCTTTATATAATACGTCCATACTAATAATCATGATAAAATGGCACCATTTATTTCTGTCTGTCGCTGTCTGTGTCTCATAGGAGGGCTGTGGGCAGATCAGAAACCCGGTGTCCACCAGTGACATCATCGTTAGGCAGATCATTTTTTTAAACAAGAAACAAAAATGTTTAGATTTGTATTATCGCAAGAACGATAGCCTGCAGTTTCTATTAGCTTGTATTCCCCATCGATGATGTCACTGGTGGACGGGTTTCTGAACTGCCCATAGCCCTCCTATGAGACACAGACCGAGTAGATTTTTTTTTGCCATTTTATTGTGATTATTAGTGAGGACCTATTATATGAAGATAAGTTGAAAAGTGGTGAAGTGGTCCTTAATATGTACCACAAACACCATCCTTTATAATAGGAACAATCACATCACACAAATGGACAAATTATTGCTAAACCAACCAGCGTGAAAGGTGTGAAGTGGTTGCACTAAATATAACTATTACAAACCTTTCAATGGTCGTCCTGGTGCCCGACAGAGCCGAGTTGTAATATTGCTGCTCTAGGGTCAGGTGGCCATTATCTTTGAACCTGACCAACAACCACGGCTGTAGGGGGTATAGGCAGGGTCTCCAATGATGTGTGTGTCGTCTGGCATCATCTGCTCAGGGTTGGCTTCAATTCTTGCAGCCAAATCGGACTCTCTGTAAACCCTGGCATCATTCAATTCAATTCAATTCAATTCAATTTTATTATAGTGTCAAATCACAACAAGTTGTCTCAAGACACTTTACAACCAACAAAGATCCACCCAGAGCAAGCAACATTGCGACAATGGTAACGAAAAACTCCCCTTTAGGAAGAAACGTCAGGCAGAACCCGACTCTAGGGTGGGCGGCCATCTGCCTCGACCGTGTCGGGGGGGGGGGGGGGGGGGGGTAGAGGGAGAGAGAGAGAGATAGACAGAGAGAAAAGACAGAGAATAGGCAGGTGGGCTCCGTGGAGGGGTCTGGTCCACATCTGGTCCAGGTCGAGCTCTGTGAGGCCGGGTCCAGGTCACACTTCTGGTGGGCTCCATGAAGAGGCCTGATCCACGGTCACACTCGGCAGTCAGTTGGGGGTTAATATTAGAGGTCCACAGAACTGCGACGGGGAGGACGAAAAGAGACTCCGGGGAGAGATTCCCCGGATGCTGGATTAGTGGCAGGCCTTACTGGAGCCTATATAGTGTATATTACAAGTACTGCTGGGAGACAAACCCACACAACAATGTACGACCATGGTATCCAGCTAGACCCGGAGACAAGTCTGGCCATAGGCTTTGTCGTAGAGAAAGGTTTTCAACCTTGTCTTGAATGTGCAGAGCGTGTCAGCCCCACGGACCGAAGCCGGGAGAAGGTTCCACAGCTGCGGTGCCTGGGACCTAAACGCCCTGCCTCCTATTGTAACTTTTGATATTTTTGGAACAGTAAGCATGTTTGCATATTGCAAACGCACTGCTGTTCTATTTGGTTTGTAGGGATCAATGAGATCCTTGAGATATTGTGGTGCCTGACCATTGAGGGCTTTGTAAGTGAGAAGAAGAACTTTGAACTCTATTCTGTATTTGACCGGGAGCCAGTGTAGGGAGGCCAGTGAAGGAGTGATATGGTCTCTTCTTCTGGTACCTGTCAACACACGCGCCGTGCACCGAAGCAGGCCATGCTGTGGTCACAGACTGCTTGCAGGTGGATGCCATGGTTTACATAAGACTCTGGGTACTTCAGGGGAGCCTTGATTGGGATATGGGTCCCATCAATGGCTCCAATCACTTTGGGGAAGCTATAGTTTTTACGGAAACCCTTTATGATCTCTGCTACCCTCTGGGCCCAGTAGGCCGTACTATAACAGTTTTTGCGATCCGAGACAATGCTTTCAGGACTCTCTTGAAGCAGGCCTCTACTGTTGACTTTGTCACATTGCAACGGTCACTGAGCCCCCTGCCCTGCCGAGAAAGAGATATTTGTATTTGTCAATACAAAATGCAATACTTTGTGTGATTGATTGATTAACAGTTTGCAGAATGGGTACATTTAAAACAAAAGCACGACTCAATACAAAAACTGTTACTGTGGACGACACCATGCTAAAGCATTACACTTGTTTACAACAGGGTCCACCATGTTCAATTCATCAGAACATTTAGAGACGTACAAATATACACAATTATCATATAAAGAAATTCTAAAGGGGAAAACATACATTAAGGGGAAACGGGGGTGGGGGGCAGTTTTGAAGGAGTCAAGGGATTCATATGTCTTAATGGCTGTTGGTAGGGCGTTCTACATTTTGGTGGTATCGGTGTGTAGTTTGTGATTGAATGGACTCGTTGATATAGCTAGTAGTAGCTAATTAACTAATGAAGGTATAATATGTCACTAGGCTAAGTTACCTGAAGGACTCCTGGTTGCCCAATAGCCACAGAACAATCAACAGCTGCTTGGAGGCTGGAATGGATGATCGGCCCACTCCATGTTGGTTGATCAGGTCCTCTGCAATTTGCTCTGTTAAGCAAAGCAAGACTTAAGCAAGTAACTTATTTGTGGAGCACATTTCAATATGGTAATTCAAAGTGCTTTACACAACATTAACCCTCCTGCAGGTCAGTTCTGCATGGTCAATATATTGGTTAAAATCATGTCAGGGTTAGTGTAGTTGGTCAGTATCATGCAAGAGCACCAAGAGAGTAAAAACACATAGATGGCATGTTAAGGACCTGCTAGGACTGCAAAGGTTGTGCGTGTCATCCTGAAATGCTCCTTGAAAGCATCGTCCCTGTACTGAGGAACGACCCTCTCTGCATAGTCATGTGATCTTCACCCTGGCTTCTGGTTGGGCAGGGGCTGCCATTTGCAGCATATGTCTGTCCACCCTCAAGTCCTGGTCCTAATAGAGGAAATTGTATAATCTATCATATAGCCATGTATTGTCACTCACTCATATATGCAGTTAAAATGTTGGTGTGTAGCAAGCAGGCAGGCAGGCAGGCAGGCAGGCAGGCAGGCAGGCAGGCAGGCAGGCAGGCAGGCAGGCAGGCAGGCAGGCAGACAGACAGACAGACAGACAGACAGACTGACTGACTGACTGGGCAGACAGACAGACAGACAGACAGACAGACAGACAGACAGACAGACAGACAGACAGACAGACAGACAGACAGACTGACTGGGCAGACAGACAGACAGACTGACTGGGCAGACAGACAGACAGACAGACAGACTGACTGACTGACTGACTGACTGACTGACTGACTGACTGACTGACTGACTGACTGTGTACGTTCTGTACCTAGGTACAGAACGCACACAGTCAGTGGGCAGCGCTGTGATTAGCCCAAGGCTATAGTGCCTACTTACATTCTCAACTTCGCCGTCATCCTCGTCGCTAGTGTCCACTATTGCAACAACAACAACGGCTGAACTTGCCAACAGAGAAACGACTGTAGCCATCGCTTCTGCCATGTTGCTCTTCCACAGTAGGCTATAGGCTACTTGCTTGTGAAGTTGTACTTGTGCTGCGTTTCTCGTTGGCTGCAGAGACTCGAGTTTTAGTGCAGGCGTAGGATCAAAACAATCACAAACGTGACTGCACGCCCCCTACAGGAAGGTGTGTTTGGTTGTAACTGGTCGTTTGTAAATAAGGCACACTGAACGCACTCTGTGGCGTCACCGCCCACCACACTCAACAAACTGACCACATTCCCGCCGGTGCGCATTTCCGAACGCGCCCCAGTATGTGAAGAGTCTGCCTGCATTGAGTCATTTTGGATAACATATAAATAAATAAATAAAATGATTAAAATGATAAAATGATAATTAAAAAAAACAGTTTTTCTCCTATATGGTGAAAAGCCGGAGGTTATGCTCTCTAGTAGGTGAAGAGTCTGCCTGCATTAAGTCATTTCGGATAACATATAAATACAAAATAAAAATGATAAAATTATTTTTCTTTTTAAAACAGTTTTTCTCCTATATGGTGAAAAGCTGGAGATTATGCACTCTAGTATGTGAAGAGTCCGCTTGTGCTATTAAGTAATTTAGGATAAAATATAAATAAACAATAAAAAATAATAAAATGAAACCCATTCTGGGCGGGAACCCCTTTTGGTGTTAGCGTCATGTTATGCTTTAGCTAGACCTACAAGCTCATAGCGCGCCAGCTTGTATAGGTCTGCTATTTTTGAAAAATCGAAGAACCACTGACACATAGAAACATATAGCTTTGTCAGAAAACTCTCAGGATGTAGAAGAACATTTTTAGAATCTGATCTCAGGTCAGAATGGGTTTTTAAAAATAAATAAAAAATAAAACAGTTTTTCTCATTATGGTGAAAAGCTGGAGGTTGCACGGTGGCAGCCCCTCGGTCAAATATGGTCACATTATATACATCATCACCGTTCAAGGTTCAAAGCCAAGCCCGCCTCCTTCCCGTCTTCCGTATACCACCACGTATATAAACGCGACACCACTTGATCCGTAACATTCAGACCCTCCTCAGTGAGTCAGAGCTAAGGCTCCGCCACACACACCTCTTTACGCACAGCTCCCCTCGTCTGTCTCTCTCTCTCTCCCCCCACACACACACCGAGCGTTTTTCGGATTCTTGCGGCGTTTCTCCATCGTTTTAACGAGACAAACGCGTCCAGCCAGTGCATGTGCAACCACCTTCTCTCTCTCTCTCCATAGCCTACACACACAACACAACACAACACAACAAAGTGGAATCTATCTGACAAAGTGACTCGTATAGTCGTAGTGACAAAACCAATGTGCACAGAATCTAAACGAGCGCACTGTATGCTTTTCCTCTCCCCGTCGATGGTTTATTATTACTCGTATCCACGCGATAATAACAAGAAGACGTTATTATGGATGTAAACTTCACTCTTACCGAGAGCGACGTGTTGCGGAGCGCGCTGGCCGGCACGCAGAGACTGTTCGCCGGGGCCGGGCAGCACAACGACTCCCTGTCCGGCGGCTGGTCCTCGCTGTTGGACGGCGTCGTTGACCACAACGGGTCCGGCGGCGAGGAGCTGGACTCGGAGGACCCGGAGGACCTGGACGTGAACACGGACGTCTACTCCAAGGTGGTGGTCACCGTGGTGTACATCGCGCTGTTCTCCGTGGGCAGCCTGGGCAACTCCATCACGCTGTACACCCTGCTGACCCGGAAGACCCTGCAGAACCTCCAGAGCACCGTGCACTACCACCTGGCCAGCCTGGCCGTGTCCGACCTCCTTATCCTGGTTAGTATAAACTACCACCGTCCTGGCCAGCCTGGCCGGCGTCCGACCTCCTTATCCTGGTTAGTATAAACTACCACCGTCCTGGCCAGCCTGGCCGTGTCCGACCTGCTTATCCTGGTTAGTATAAACTACCACCGTCCTGGCCAGCCTGGCCGGCGTCCGACCTCCTTATCCTGGTTAGTATAATACACACTGAACCCAAGCGTTTAGGCTATAAACTGTTTTAAACACATACGTACTTTGTAACACTTGTTAAACGTGTCACAGTGTTTAGATTATAAACAGAAGAACATGTTTAATCGCCCGTAACACTTTTTAAACACATAAACGTGTTTAGTTTTTACAATCAAAGTCAGTCATATTATATAGGTGTTTAGAATTTGAACACTATGGTTTTCTCGTGAGGTGTTTGAGTGAACTCGTGTTCTACTGCATTGTATGAATATTAACAAATACTTGGCATTTTATTATTACACACATGGTGTTTAGGTTTAAACGCGTCACATGTTCCAGGGATTTACAGTGTATGGAGCAAAACAAATGAAACACAATATGTGTGGATTGATTGATTGAAGTGTGTAGGCTATTAAACAGTTCGCAGAATTACAGTACATTTTAAGTAGCCTAGGCTACAACTCAATACAAAAGACTGTTAACTGTGAGTGGACGACACGACACACCTAAACCATACACGTGTTTACAAGAGGGTCCACCTTAATTGTTCAATTCATCATTAACATTTTATAGAGACTATACAAATATAGACTTCTGTTCTGTAAAGCCAAAGAGCAGAACGGGAATTCATCATAACACAAGCTGGGAGCTAATAGCAAAACAAATAAAATAAAATAAATATGTGGACACGGCTGACAAAAGCGCCACATTTTCTCCACATGCTCTCCGTCAACATTACATTTTGGAAGGGGGGGAGGAGGGGGGGGGGGGGGGACGTCCAATTCCAGCAAGCTGCCAGTTATCGCTTATAATGTCAACATATTATGCTTTAAGTAAAAATCTGAATCCCCACCGCCCCCCTCCCTTTTCCCCCGTATGTTTATTTTACCTCCTTTATGATGAATTCCTGTTCTGTTCTTTGGCTATATGGAAGTGTCTTATTTGTACATCTCTAAATGTTCTGATGAATTGAACATGGTGGACCCCTCTTGTAAAACAAGTGTATAATGCTTAATCGGGTCGTCCACCTCACAGTTATAACAGTCTTTGTATTGAGTTTGTGTGCTTGAAATGTGTATACTGTAATTCTGCAAACTGTTAATACATAATCAATCAATCAATCAATCAATTTTTTTGTGTCAAACTATAGGGGCTTTTCATGATTCTGAATCCATTGCGAGCTTTAGTTTTTTACGACAATTAGTCGGCAATGGATTGACAATAATTGTCATGACACTGGTCTGATTTAACCCATTCTGACCTGAGATCAGATTCATACGAGGTTTCCACTGGACACACACACTGGTCTGATCAAACCCATTCTGCCCTGAGATCAGATTCTAAAAAATGTCAGTCGTTCTTCGAACTTTTCAAAAATAGCAGACGAGTGGCGCGCTACGAGCTTGTAGATCTGCTATTTTTCAATAGCTATAAAGCATAAAGCTGATGCTAACACCAAAATGGGTTCCCGTTCAGAATGGGTTAATGTGATGGGGGTCTTTACAATGTTGGGCACATTTTGGGAAAGTGGCTATGGCCCTTTTTTTTTTAGCCCAAGCAGTGTTTTTCGTGCAGAACTAATGCTTGGAATGTAATTCAGAAGCATAAGCAATTGTGAAAATGTTGGCTTTATTGTTAATGGTATATGATATGGTCACATATAACTGCATGGCCATAACTGGCATTAAACTACTGAATTTGACATGCCCCCCCCCCCCCCTTCCAGAGCATGTGGAGAAAATAAATCACACCCGTGTGAAGTGAGGGGCGCGAATATATTTTAACTCATGTTTATTGAGGTGATGTCATGGTGATATAAAACAAACGGTGCAAACACAAACATTAAACGCCATTTAACAATAAAGAGACATTATGACGTAAATGTTCACTTCATTGTTCAACGGCGTTTACAAAACACACATTGAACTAAGGAGACAAACATTAAACCTGCATGTTGTGTACAGGAGAGGCCCCTCAAAGAGACAACCATTAAACCTGCATGTTGTGTACAGGAGAGGCCCCTCAAAGAGACAACCATTAAACCTGCATGTTGTGTACAGGAGAGGCCCTTCAAATAAGACAAACATTAAACCTGCATGTTGTGTACAGGAGAGGCCCCTCAAAGAGACAAACATTAAACCTGCATGTTGTGTACAGGAGAGGCCCCTCAAAGAGACAAACATTAAACCTGCATGTTGTGTACAGGAGAGGCCCCTCAAAGAGACAAACATTAAACCTGCATGTTGTGTACAGGAGAGGCCCCTCAAAGAGACAAACATTAAACCTGCATGTTGTGTACAGGAGAGGCCCCTCAAAGAGACAAACATTAAACCTGCATGTTGTGTACAGGAGAGGCCCCTCAAAGAGACAAACATTAAACCTGCATGTTGTGTACAGGAGAGGCCCCTCAAAGAGACAAACATTAAACCTGCATGTTGTGTACAGGAGAGGCCCCACAAAGAGACAAACATTAAACCTGCATGTTGTGTACAGGAGAGGCCCCTCAAAGAGACAAACATTAAACCTGCATGTTGTGTACAGGAGAGGCCCCACAAAGAGACAAACATTAAACCAGCATGTTGTGTGCAGGAGAGGCCCCTCAAAGAGACAAACATTAAACCTGCATGTTGTGTACAGGAGAGGCCCCTCAAATAAGACAAACATTAAACCTGCATGTTGTGTACAGGAGAGGCCCCTCAAAAAGACAAACATTAAACCTGCATGTTGTGTACAGGAGAGGCCCCTCAAAAAGACAAACATTAAACCTGCATGTTGTGTACAGGAGAGGCCCCTCAAAAAGACAAACATTATACCTGCATGTTGTGTGTACAGGAGAGGCCCCTCAAAAAGACAAACATTATACCTGCATGTTGTGTGTACAGGAGAGGCCCCTCAAAGAGACAAACATTAAACCTGCATGTTGTGTACAGGAGAGGCCCCTCAAAGAGACAAACATTAAACCTGCATGTTGTGTACAGGAGAGGCCCCTCAAAGAGACAAACATTAAACCTGCATGTTGTGTACAGGAGAGGCCCCACAAAGAGACAAACATTAAACCTGCATGTTGTGTACAGGAGAGGCCCCTCAAAGAGACAAACATTAAACCTGCATGTTGTGTACAGGAGAGGCCCCACAAAGAGACAAACATTAAACCAGCATGTTGTGTGCAGGAGAGGCCCCTCAAAGAGACAAACATTAAACCTGCATGTTGTGTACAGGAGAGGCCCCTCAAATAAGACAAACATTAAACCTGCATGTTGTGTACAGGAGAGGCCCCTCAAAAAGACAAACATTAAACCTGCATGTTGTGTACAGGAGAGGCCCCTCAAAAAGACAAACATTAAACCTGCATGTTGTGTACAGGAGAGGCCCCTCAAAAAGACAAACATTATACCTGCATGTTGTGTGTACAGGAGAGGCCCCTCAAAAAGACAAACATTATACCTGCATGTTGTGTGTACAGGAGAGGCCCCTCAAAGAGACAAACATTAAACCTGCATGTTGTGTACAGGAGAGGCCCCTCAAAAAGTGGTGCTTCTGTCAGCCGGCTCGTCCACATCTCTCTAAAACACGGCCCTGTCATCTCCCTCCCTCAGGGACGTGCTCACATAGACATCAAAAGGGGGCTTCAGCCCCTGCCCTTTTACCCCGTCTGTAAAACAACTGCCCGTCTCCAGACCACGAATGCAGTGTTTACACGGTGAAAGAAATGCCTCTCCTCTCCTCTCCTTTCCTTTCCATGCCATGCTGGAAGGAAGGCAGCGTTCAGGAGATTTTCCCCCCCCCCCCCCCCCGAAGTCTCCTGAACTTTGAACGCAGCATTTTGCATTGAACAAATTTGTTTCTAAATCCCCGCCCCCCCCTGCCCCTCCCCCTCCAGGTGGTCTCTAACCCTCTGCCCGCCCCCTGCCCCTCCCCCTCCAGGTGGTCTCCATGCCCATCGAGCTGTATAACTTCATCTGGCTGCACCACCCCTGGGTGTTCGGCGACGCCGTGTGCCGCGGCTACTACTTCCTGCGCGACGGCTGCTCGTACGCCACGGCGCTCAACATCGCCAGCCTGTCGGCGGAGCGCTACATGGCCGTCTGCCACCCCTTCAAGGCCAAGGTGAAGGAGGGGACTACACACACCCAGACCGCCGTCGTAAAAAAAAACACTCTGAACGTTATGAAAGACACTTCCCACCCCGCACACTCAATTCAATTCAAAGGGCTTTATTAGCATGAGAAAACGTACGTTTACATTGATGCCAAAGCAGAAAGAACAATACAACAATACAGCAATACAATCAAAACAAAAATGATGTACATTTGAAGGTCAGAATCTTCAATAGATAGTGTACCAAAGATCACTCGATGCAGGTATAGTGCAGGAATATACACAATGATTAGTCTTTAGGGTGGTTGTGTTCCATTTGATATCCTTCTCCTATCACAGCAACTCACAAATCTTGCTGCTGTGTTTTGCACATTGTTGTACTTCGCCCAGCAGATATGGGAGTTTTTTGTCATTGGTCATGTTTTCAAAATCGCCGTGTGTGGTGGTTGTAATCTGTGGGAAGTATGTGTCTCTGATGTCTTGGTATGATGGCAACTGTTTGAACCGTTAACATCAGGCAGACGCTACAGAGTGATCAAGTCCAAGACAAACAGATTCAGTAACAGCTTCTATCCCACAGCGCTAGAACTGCACTCACCGCTGCTAAAGAAATGATCTGTCGCTGCGACACATTTTAGCTATCCTAAGTGCAATAAGGGTTTGTTGTGCGATAACCGCTGAAATTACAATGTTTGTGCATTACTAGTGCTGTGTTGGGGTTGTGCAATAACAAGAAGTCATGTATGTTTTGTTTTTAGCTTGTATACAGCATGTTGTTTTGTGATATATGATGCACTGATTGGTTGGCACTTTTAATTGGGTGCAGGCTTTAGTTCCGACATACTATTGATCCGAAACCTCAATCCTAACCTAACCCTAACCGCAAGCACGGGAGCAGCGCATGTCGGACCAGCGCTTTTTCGCATCGCATCGCATGTCCCCCCGCTTCGGATCTTCGGTGTGTCGGAAAAGGGTGCGCACCCCCTTTTAATTTCGTTGACACAATAATGACAAATATCTTCTCTTATCTCCCAGAGCGTGATGTCGCGCAGCCGCACCAAGAGGCTCATCCTGGCCATGTGGCTGACCTCCTTCGGCCTGGCCGCGCCCATGCTCTTCACCATGGGCCAGAAGGTGAGGAACGGCGAGAACATCTGCACGGCCACCGTCTCCCTGCTCGCCATGAAGACCGTGCTCCAGGTGAGTGGCCCACGTCCGTCCGTCCGTCCGTCCGTCCGTCCGTCCGTCCGTCTGTCCGTCCGTCCGTCCTTCTCCCTGTGGGACGTGGTCCTTGGTCTGGTAGACCAAGGAGGACACACACACACTCCTCTCTCTCTCTCTCTGTCTCTCTCTCTCTAATTAATTAGTCTCATGTCGCGCAGCTGTGCCTGGTCTGTCCGTGTGCCACCATGAAGACAGTGTGCTCCATGTGAGTGTGAACGGGGGTCTTCTCTTTGCAAATACAAACACTTGATTCCTAATGTGCCATAAAGTCGTTGTGTGTTCAGGTTCAGGTTCAGGTTCATTTATTTGTTCGTCCCCGGCGTGGGGGCGATTTGGTTTACAGCAAGGCATAAACACATGAGGCAGGTAACATGAAACACAAGAACACAGCAAAAAGGGCACCTAGTATACACATAGAACATTTAAAACAGGATGGCAGTTCAAGGTATCAGTGTAACATTATAATTCATAACTCTTTCCAGGAAGTTGTATTAAAAAAATAATACAATTAATACTGTGTGTGCATGCGTGTGTGTGTGTGTGTGTGTGTGTGTGTGTGTGTGTGTGTGTGTGTGTGTGTGTGTGTGTGTGTGTGTGTGTGTGTGTGTGTGTGTGTGTGTGTGTGTGTGTGTGTGTGTGTGTGTGTGTGTGTGTGTGTGTGTGTGTGTGTGTGTGTGTGTGTGTGTGTGTGTGTGTGTGTGTGTGTGTGTGTTTTGGTGGGGATGAGAGATACCACCAGATGTGCACAGGAACACAACTCCTTTTTTTTTTATTGATTGAAATATTTATTAACAGTTTGCAGAATTACAGTACACATTTCAAGCACAAACTCAATACAAAGGCTGTTAACTGTGAGTGGACGACCCCAATTAAGCATTACACTTGTTTACAACATAGGGTCCACATTGTTCAATTCATCAAAACATTTAGAGACATACAAATAGACACTTCTATGTAGTTAAAGAACAGAACAGGAATTTATCATAAAGGAAGAAAAAAGGGGAAAGGATACATATACAGTGAGGGGAAAAGGGAGGGGGGGGGGATTCAGATTTTACGGGGGCCAGTTTCGAATTGCAGCCGTCCGTAGGTGCCCTTTGAGAGCGGTTTTGAAGGAGTCAAGGGATTCACATGTCTTAATGACTGTTGGTAGGGCGTTCCACATTTTGGTGGCATAGGAGCATACTGTATGTAGCGTGGCACAGCTGGCATAGCTGAAGAGGGTCACTGATGAGGTGACCCCCTGGAGCAAAAAGCCACCGAAAACACTGCTAACCACTCTACCAACCCTCCCCATTTCGTGGTGTGTGTGTGTGTGTGTGTGTGTGTGTGTGTGTGTGTGTGTGTGTGTGTGTGTGTGTGTGTGTGTGTGTGTGTGTGTGTGTGTGTGTGTGTGTGTGTGTGTGTGTGTGTGTGTGTGTGTGTGTGTGTGTGTGTGTGTGTGTGCGTGTGTGTGTGTGTGCGTGTGTGTGTGTGTGTGTAAGCTGAGTGAAAAGGGAATTTGGGTATCTGCACAGCACCATGCGCTGCACACATGCACTCCGTTAACCACTTAACCCATTCTGACCTGACCTGAGATCAGATTCATACAAGGTTTCCACTGGACACACACATGGATCTGATGAACCCCATTCTGACCTGAGATCAGATTCTAAAAATGTCAGTCGTTCTTCGATTTTTCAAAAAATTGCAGACCTAAATAACAGATCTGCTATTTTTCAAATAGCTAAAGCATAACATGACGCTGACACCAAAAGGGGTTCCCGTTCAGAATGGGTTAAACCCTAATTGATGAGTCCCACAGGGGTCTATACTAGGCCCTATGCTGTCTCTCCTACACACAGAAACAGCTCTTCACTGACATTAGCCCAACATCTACAAGCTCACCGCGAGTAGAAACATCACGCAAATCTGAGCTTGTAGAGACTGGCTTATTTTCACCGAATGTTTTAAATACCCCAGACACGATAGTAGGGGTCCACATGCCTCTGTACTGTATGTATAATACAATACAGTACACACACACACACACACACACACACACACACACACACACACACACACACACACACACACACACACACACACACACGCATAACATTACGCGATAACGTGAATACTTCATCATCATTTTTTTTGTTTATTGGTTTCTTTCCACAGAAGCATTATTTAAATACTGAGTTTGACAAATAATAAATGGTGGCATTGACAGCTTCTCTTAACCCATTCTGACCTGAGATCAGATTCATACGAGGTTTCCACTGGACACACACTAGGTCTGATTAACCCATTCTGACCTGAGATCAGATTCTAAAAATGTCAGTCGTTCTTCGAATTTTTCAAAAATAGCAGACCTACAAGCTCGTATCGCGCCACTCGGTGGCGCGATATGAGCTTGTAGATCTGCTATTTTTCAATAGCTAAAGCATAACATGATGCCGACACCAAAAGGGGTGCCCGGTTAGAATGGGTTAAATAAACCCCACAATGATGACATAAAAGAGTAAAAACACCAAAGAAAACAACAGAAAACAAGACAAACAAACCTTTAAATACAACATCAGTAAAAGTTGAAAAATAAAAAGGCAGACAAAAACAAAGACAAAACGGTACACAGCATCCTATGACTAACAGTCATATAGGTACATGATACATCCATAATCCAATACAATACAATCCATACAATCACAGTATATAAGCTTTCATCATCATTTATTGAACTCACGACCATGATCACATGGTTCGGAGCACAGATTCATAATCAAAAGCATACAATACATTACAGATTACACGATATACATGGACATAATCGGAAAGGCTTTCCCTATTTGTACAGTGGAAGAATTTTTTTTTCAGTTACCCAATTTATAGATTACTTTTTGTTTTTCAGATTTTAGTAATGCAATTCATTTAAACATAGAAGGGTGGGTAAAAATAAATAAAGTGGCAGGTATTTTTTTGCCTGAAATTCATAATGCCAGTATTCTTACATTCCAACAGAACACATGATACTCATCTCTGCAATTCTGGCTTCATTACACATAGGTTACAAATCCTCTGACTTCTTTCCAATCCTTTATATCTACCGATGACCTTTGGGATTCTTGTGTTGTTTAGCCTAAGGTTGCAAATAGGCTGTCTATACTTACGGTTTTCACATAGAAGGTATTTTTTCTAGTTTGAAAAACACGCACGCATATAAACACGCACGCACGGCACGCACAGACATCTGCATACATACGCTTTAGTTTACACAATGAGCTTTGGATGCTCAGTTAAATTAAGCCTCTCTCTCAGGGTGAACAGGCTCATTACTCTGCAGTGGCGCGTCTTCTCTGCCGAACACAACAAACAGCAATCTGTTCCGTTGTTCCTTCTGCTCGCCTGGGTTTTATACGTGGTTGGATTTCAGGGTTTGTTGTGGAGACGTTGTTTGTTATTTTACTCTCCAGTTTGTGCACTTGTTGTGAGGAATCAGACGACAATGACCCGGAGACACACAGACGTGGTGTTTATAGCCTTTGAGACCTGCGGACGACGTCTGTGTCACCTTATATAGCTTTTAAACCACTGAAAAAACAGCAGATCTACAAGCTTCATTTTCAGCAGATCTACAAGCTCCGAGTGCCGCGCTACGAGCTTGTAGCTCTGCTGAAAGAATCATGAAAACGTGTGCGAATCTTTGAATATATATATTTTTTTCACAGAAAACGTTCTTTTAAGTCAAATATTTGCTTCAGTCCGCGGCCAAATTCTTCTTCTTCTAGTCCTACGTTACGTCAGGGTCATTTTGTAGTCCTATACGTTACGTCCGGGTCATTTTGTAGTCCTATACGTTACGTCCGGGTCATTTTGTAGTCCTATACGTTACGTCCGGGTCATTTTGTAGTCCTATACGTTACGTCCGGGTCATTTTGTAGTCCTACGTTACGTCCGGGTCATTTTGTAGTCCTACGTTACGTCAGGGTCATTTTGTAGTCCTATACGTTACGTCCGGGTCATTTTGTAGTCCTATACGTTACGTCCGGGTCATTTTGTAGTCCTACGTTACGTCAGGGTCATTTTGTAGTCCTATACGTTACGTCCGGGTCATTTTGTAGTCCTATACGTTACGTCCGGGTCATTTTGTAGTCCTATACGTTACGTCCGGGTAATTTTGTAGTCCTACGTTACGTCCGGGTCATTTTGTAGTCCTACGTTACGTCCGGGTCATTTTGTAGTCCTACGTTACGTACGGGTCATTTTGTAGTCCTATACGTTACGTCCGGGTCATTTTGTAGTCCTATACGTTACGTCCGGGTCCAAGTGGCACCAGCTCCCGTTCCCGCATCTCATAGTAAATAGAATATCTAAAACTCGTGAATCTTTTCACAATTACGTCATTTTTCAGAAAGGGAAGCCATTGAGGGTTAAAATGAGTCTTAATCCTTCCAACTCGAGGGTAGAATTATTAATGTTTTGTACAAGTGTCCATGACAACAAAAAGATATACGACGTGGAGACAATAAAGACTATTATTATTATCATCATTATTATTGAAGGTGGTATAACAGTCCATTTGCTCAGTACAATATTAGAATGTGCTAAAGGGTTGAGTATGTTGAATCTATAGTTTGCATTAATGACACAGTGTGTGTGTGGGGCAGACGGCCTGGCATGCACAGCCAGATTTGGGAGAGCAGTAGATTGAGTGTACAGTGTGTACAGTGTACTGTCGTTTGAGTGTACAGTGTGTACAGTGTACTGTCGTTTGAGTGTACAGTGTGTACAGTGTACTGTCGTTTGAGTGCCGGCAGGGCTCGACGCTTAGCATTTTTCCAAGTAGCACGTCGTTTGCGCCTACAGTAAGTTGAACTAGTAGCACACACATTATTTTAGGAGCACGATGAAAAATGATGTATTTTTCTGGTCTCTAAACTGCCTCCCCCTGGCCAGCCGGGGCGCCTGATGGAGGGGAAAGGAACTGGTTGGAATAACGGGTTTCATTCCACGCGCTACGACGTCCAACCAGGGAAACTCCCCCCTGTCAGGTTGTAAAGGAGCAACTTGGACACTCAGGCATGAAGGAAGCATGAGTTCAAGTCCGTTGCTCTCCCCTTGTCCCCCATATAGGGGACTATGTTGGTCTCCCCTTGTCCCCCATATATGGGGACTAGGTTGGTCTCCCCTTGTCCCCCATACATGGGGACTAGGTTGGTCTCCCCTTGTCCCCCATATATGGGGACTAGGTTGCTCTCCCCTTGTCCCCCATATATGGGGACTAGGTTGGTCTCCCCTTGTCCCCCATATATGGGGACTAGGTTGGTCTCCCCTTGTCCCCCATATATGGGGACTAGGTTGGTCTCCCCTTGTCCCCCATATATGGGGACTAGGTTGGTGGAGGGTGTGTAGAGCCCAGGATCACATTAGATGATTGGCACATGGGTGAAAAATGGGTTACAAAATCGTGGGATAAAAAATATTTACAAAAAAAAGAAAAATTATGTATTTTTAAGGGGTGCTAGCCCCTCCTATATACAGCCTTTGTCCGCACACATCTCAAAATGAGCCATTGACAATCAACAGAGAAATTATACGTCAAAATTCTGCTAAATATGACATAAATTAAACGCCATTGACATTGAAGGGAAAATGTATTTCATATGTAAACGAGCAAATCAGCTAACCAATCACAGGCAACAGGCATTCTGATTGGCCAGTATGAGATGATATCTGCTGATGATGTATGATGACAAGAGCGCCCCTCACTTCACATGGGTGTGATTTGTTTAAATGAAGTGATATGAGGTAGGGGTGGAAAATAATGTCAAAATATTATATCACTATCTTTTCAGCAATTATCACAAAATAGTGATATTCATCATGATATCATTGTTATGTTTGTTTTCATATAATCTATATAATCGATTTGTTTTATGCTAATACTTTGTAGATAGATCGATAGTAGCTCTGTTCCATACCTCTAATACGTGCAACACATTAGAGCTATGGACCAGAGCTAGATAGATAATATGTTGCTCATGGATGGATAGACAGGCTATCCGTTTTTATCCTGCTGTTCTATCATGTCAGTGTGACATTCAGACAGTGCAGAGGCTGCTCGATGGTGAATTAATTAGTATTGTAACATTCTCCTTGGCTTTGACTGACTGACTGATATCAATACGGTAATCCAGCCAGTTCGGTCATTCGCATTATCATTTATGCTGGGCACACGCTTTTGTAAGCAAACGCTAAGCAAGGGTTGTTTTTGATAAACGTCAATCCGTCCACTCCGTGTGTGTGTGTGTGTGTGTGTGTGTGTGTGTGCGCGCGCACGGCTGCACGCCGTTTCACCCGCGTTTGGTTAAAAGTAAGTTACGTTTGAACTTTGAACATTACAAACAAACTTTGCAAATAACGTGTCGGGGTCCAAGCAACTCCTTCTGAATCTGTGCTATCGTGCTAATGCTATCTTCTTTTCTGTCTGCCGCTGCTGACAGTCAGCAAGCAGTGACAGGGAAGAGCACGGAGCAGCGACACAGGGAGGGGAGGGGCGGTGGGAGCAAAGGGAACAGATCTTCAAATGAACGCCGCATTGAGCCGCGACACGTTGTTGGCTTGTAGCTCTGCTCTTTTTTGGCGAACGACACCGCCGTTCAGAAATATAAATGTATAGGTATAGAACCGCGACTATAGAATGTGCACTTGCTGTAGACAGAGACTTGTCTTTTATCACGATTGAACGGTCGAATCCTGTAGTCTCACCTGTGCTACAAATTTGAATTTTACAACTCGCACGGTGATATTTTTAGTCGCAAATGCCGAGTACCTAGTCGCACTGTCGAGCCCTGAGTGCCAGTGAGTGCCTCTTATCAGCGGTGAGAGAGAGAAGAGTGACTGAGCTGCAGTGCTTTTAAAATCAGTGAGACAATCACCCCTCATACTGAGGTATAGAGGGGCATAAATTACAGTACACAATACAGCCCTGACAAAGACCTGTATCTGCATGGTCTGAACGTTGCTTTTGTGCTATTGCTTAATGGAAAATGGTGCATTTATATTAACCCATTCTGAACGGGAACTAATTTTGGTGTTAGCATCATGTCATGCTTTAGTTATTGAAAAACAGCAGATCTACAAGCTCGTAGCGCGCCACCGAGTGGCGCGCTACGAGCTTGTAGGTCTGCTGTTTTTGAGAAAAAATCGAAGAACGACTGACATTTTAATTAGAATCTGATCTCAGGTCAGAATGGGTTAATCAGACCAGTGTGTGTGTGTCCAGTGGAAACCTCGTATGAATCTGATCTCGGGTCAGAATGGGTTAATCAGACCAGTGTGTGTGTCCTGCAGTGGAAACCTCGTATGAATCTGATCTCGGGTCAGAATGGGTTAATCAGACCAGTGTGTGTGTCCTGCAGTGGAAACCTCGTATGAATCTGATCTCAGGTCAGAATGGGTCAACGTGTTTAGTATCATGGCTATACGGGCAGTGTGTGCCCTCTGTAACACCAGCATGTCTGAGAGGTCATTTTGACCGTTTGTTTTACAGACGGGTAAAAGGGGCAGTTGTTTTACAGACGGGTAAAAAGGGGCAGTTGTTTTACAGACGGGTAAAAAGGGGAAGTTGTTTTACAGACGGGTAAAAGGGGCAGTTGTTTTACAGACGGGTAAAAAGGGGCAGTTGTTTTACAGACGGGTAAATGGGGCAGTTGTTTTACAGACGGGTAAAGGGGCAGTTGTTTTACAGACGGGTAAAAGGGGGCAGTTGTTTTACAGACGGGTAAAAGGGGGCAGTTGTTTTACAGACGGGTAAAAGAGGCAGTTGTTTTACAGACGGGTAAAAGGGGCAGTTGTTTTACAGACGGGTAAATGGGGCAGTTGTTTTACAGACGGGTAAAAGGGGGCAGTTGTTTTATAGACGGGTAAAAAGGGGCAGTTGTTTTACAGACGGGTAAAAGGGGGCAGTTGTTTTACAGACGGGTAAAAAGGGGCAGTTGTTTTACAGACGGGTAAAAAGGGGCAGTTGTTTTACAGACGGGTAAAAGGGGGCAGTTGTTTTACAGACGGGTAAAAAGGGGCAGTTGTTTTACAGACGGGTAAAAAGGGGCAGTTGTTTTACAGACGGGTAAAAAGGGGCAGTTGTTTTACAGACGGGTAAAAAGGGGCAGTTGTTTTACAGACGGGTAAAAGGGGGCAGTTGTTTTACAGACGGGTAAAAGGGGGCAGTTGTTTTATAGACGGGTAAAAAGGGGCAGTTGTTTTACAGACGGGTAAAAGGGGGCAGTTGTTTTACAGACTGGTAAAAAGGGGCAGTTGTTTTACAGACTGTTAAAAAGGGGCAGTTGTTTTACAGACGGGTAAAAAGGGGCAGTTGTTTTACAGACGGGTAAAAAGGGGCAGTTGTTTTACAGACGGGTAAAAAGGGGCAGTTGTTTTACAGACGGGTAAAAGGGGGCAGTTGTTTTACAGACGGGTAAAAGGGGGCAGTTGTTTTACAGACGGGTAAAAGGGGCAGTTGTTTTACAGACGGGTAAAAGGGGCAGGGGGGTGAAGGCCCCATTTGAGTGCGTATACGTCTCTCTAGCTGCACGTTGCACTATGGACACCCAGACAGGAACAAACGTCTTGACAACATATTGATCCTCGGGTAAACACCACAAATAATGCCTCTGTCACATCGTGTGTATTGAGTTTATAGGTCTTCTTTCTTCATGGTCACCAAACATGCGTAACGATGGAGACGACAGTATTATGGGCTCCCAGACAGACAGACGCACGCAGGCTGGTCACAGTCCCCCCCCCCACCTCTACACACCCTCCACCAACCTAGTCCCCATATATGGGGGACAAGGGGAGAGCAGCCTAGTCCCCATATATGGGGGACAAGGGGAGAGCAACCTAGTCCCCATATATGGGGGACATGGGGAGACCAACCTAGTCCCCATATATGGGGGACAAGGGGAGAGCAACCTAGTCCCCATATATGGGGGACAAGGGGAGAGCAACCTAGTCCCCATATATGGGGGACAAGGGGAGAGCAACCTAGTCCCCATATATGGGGGACAAGGGGAGACCAACCTAGTCCCCATATATGGGGGACAAGGGGAGACCAACCTAGTCCCCATATATGGGGGACAAGGGGAGAGCAACCTAGTCCCCATATATGGGGGACAAGGGGAGAGCAACCTAGTCCCCATATATGGGGGACAAGGGGAGACCAACCTAGTCCCCATATATGGGGGACAAGGGGAGAGCAACGGACTTGAACTCATGCTTCCTTCATGCCCGAGTGTCCAAGTTGCTCCTTTACAACCTGACAGGGGGGGAGTTTCCCTGGTTGGACGTCGTAGCGCGTGAAAGGAACACATTATTCCAACCTTCTTCTGATCTTATCTTCACAATAATAAAGTCTGTCTCCAGTTTACGCCCCCCCAATGCAGTGCATTTGACATTATAGGTTATCATTAACAGGAACCAGGTGTAACTTAAGTGTGTGTGTGTGTGTGTGTGTGTGTGTGTGTGTGTGTGTGTGTGTGTGTGTGTGTGTGTGTGTGTGTGTGTGTGTGTGTGTGTGTGTGTGTGTGTGTGTGTGTGTGTGTGTGTGTGTGTGTGTGTGTGTGTGTGTGTGTGTGTGTGTGTGTGTGTGTGTGTGCGTGTGCGTGTGTGTGCGCGTGTCCGAGTGCTCATAGCAGAGAGAGAGAGAGAGAGAGCTTGCGAAGCAGACGATTTCAAATGTGCCTAATTTGTGGTGATCATTATTCTAATGAACTGCGGTCATTTCGACCGCTCAGGATGTCCATAATATAGGAGAGATTTATATGTTATGTTTCCGTTTTCTAAAAAAAAAACAAATCGATCAAAACTGGGAATTACTGGGAGTAACGCTGACCTCTGGTTGGAGGAGAGAAAGTGAAGGAACATGATGTTTTTGGCACAAGGCTGCGCAGCGCGGGGCACGTATAACACACACAGGAGGTCATTATGGCTTAGTGCCACTTTTTAAAACAATGGCTTTAGTTTAGAGAACTAAGTGAAGAGGGGATAGAAGCAGTGCACTAACCAACAGGGGGGCGTACTTTTTTACAAAGGGGACAACTTCATTTTTATCAATTAATCCATTCCCCTTTTGGTGTTATAGCATTATGTTATGCTTTAGCTATTTAAAAATAGCAGATCTACAAGCTCGTAGCGCGCCACCGAGTGGCGCGCTACGAGCTTGTAGGTCTGCTATTTTTTTGAAAAATCGACTGACATATAGAAACATTAGCTTTTTCAGAAAACTGCCAGGATGTATAGAAGAACATTTTTTTAGAATCTGATCTCAGGTCAGAATGAGACACAAGTAGCATGTCCATAAATTCATATTTAAGATTTTTTTTCAAAAATGTCTTGAGATGATGGAACGGTGATGGATGAGGTTGGTCATGGAAAGGGAAACCTTCTGAAAGCTTCATGGTCTCAAAGATAATAAACGTCAAAATCAAAAAAAAATTTAAAAACGGTCAAAATGACCTCTCAGACATGCTAATGTTCAAAGTGATGACAATTATGCAGCAGTAGCAACAACAACAACAACAAACAAAGAAATACAAATATGTTGAGCATTATAATGTCTTCTGCATGCATATATTTATTACCTTGTATTTCTATTAACTATTCAATTCATCTGAACAACATTTATTGTATGTATTATTCACAATAATCATGAAGAACGTATGGATTTAACATTTGTAAAACATTAAAATATTGGTAGGGTTTAGGATACTAGCTGGCCATTTATTTATGGATTATTTAGTTATGGATTTATTTACTTGTGTCTCATTTTGACCTGAGATCAGATTCTAAAAAATGTTCTTCTATACATCCTGACAGTTTTCTGAAAAAGCTAATGTTTCTATATGTCAGTCGTTCTTCGATTAAAAAAAAATAGCAGACCTACAAGCTCGTAGCGCGCCACTCGGTGGCGCGCTACGAGCTTGTAGATCTGCTATTTTTAAATAATAATGCCCCCCCCCCCCATGTGGAGACGGACATTGTGTGACATTGACAGACTGCTGCTCTCTCTAGCAACAGTGACTCAAAGGTGTGTAGGTGCATGCACACACTTGTGTCTGTGTGCATGTGTATGCATTGCATATAGTGTGCATGTGTGCTTGTATGGGCTACAGCATGTGTGTTTCTTACAAGCTTTTCAGCAAAAGGCCGATGCACACCTCAGAAGGCTATAGTGACAGGTGTCAATAAGGGGCAATAAAGCATATACTTAAAAAGGTTTTATTTCGCCTCACAGCTAGAAGGTCCTGGGTTCGATTCCCGCTGGGGACACTATGGGTGCTGGCGGCGTGTTCCCTCCTCCGCGTCATCAGTGCCCATATACCCGAAGGCGGGGGTTGGCGACAGGGCCTTTCTGTGTGGAGTTTGCATGTTCTCCCCGTGTCCCCTAGGGTAGGTGCCCTCACATGTTCTCCCTGTGTCCCCCTAGGGTAGGTACCCTCACATGTTCTCCCCGTGTCCCCTAGGGTAGATACCCTCACATGTTCTCCCCGTGTCCTCTAGGGTAGGTACCCTCACATGTTCTCCCTGTGTCCCCCTAGGGTAGGTATACCCTCACATGTTCTCCCCGTGTCCCCCTAGGGTAGGTACCCTCACATGTTCTCCCCGTGTCCCCTAGGGTAGGTACCCTCACATGTTCTCCCCGTGTCCCCCTAGGGTAGGTGCCCTCACATGTTCTCCCCGTGTCCCCTAGGGTAGGTACCCTCACATGTTCTCCCCGTGTCCCCTAGGGTAGGTACCCTCACATGTTCTCCCCGTGTCCCCTAGGGTAGGTACCCTCACATGTTCTCCCCGTGTCCCCTAGGGTATACCCTCACATAAACATGCCGTAATCCTGGTCACTATACTGCCTCCCCCTGGCCAGCCGGGGCGCCTGATGGAGGGGAAAGGAACTGGTCGGAATAACGTGTCCCTTCCACGCGCTACGTCCGGCCGGGGAAATTTCCTCTCTGTCAGGTGAAAAAAGAAGCAGCTTGGACTCCTCATGCATAGAAGGAGGCATGAGGTCAGTCCGCTGCCCCCCAGCCCCAGGTTGGCAGAGGAAGTGTAGCGCCCAGGATTACATTAGATAATTGGCACTGGGTGAAAAGAAAACTGGGTTACAAAATCGTGGGATAACAATTTAGAGTAAATAAAAAAAAGGTTTTCTTTGAAAAACAAAGAAGTGTTCCACCGCACACTGCCAGAAACTTACCAAAAATGTATTGGTAAACGTTTCGGTCTATTCAACCGTCATCAGGACAGACATTGGACAGACATTGGACAGACATTGGACAATGTCAAAGAGCAACATTTTTGGCAAGTTTCTGGCACTGTTCCCTTCTTTGTTTTTCAAAGATAACCTTATGTTTCTTACAAGCAACACCTGCACAACTTTGCGTTGCAGATTTGTATATAAGTCGACTTTAACTGGTTCTAGAGGTATTCACAACACTGACTGAAGTGTGAGGGAATACTGTGTGTAGGTGTTGTGGTTGCTGTGTTGCAGCCGTTGGGTTCCGTTGTCAATGTTACACATTAACTAAGAACACATGCGTGTTCAACACTTTGACGGTTCAATGTTAATGTTTAGTTTATGGCAGCACTGCGTTCGGAAGCTTTGACTGAGCAGTGGAACTGCATGGTGCTAATGGACAATGCTAGCCCATTTTGGACTGAGGTCGATTAAAAAAAATACAAGTAAAGTAAAGTACAATTCCCATAATTCTTTGGTGCACTGCTCCTCCTTGTGGATAGGGGGGAGAGCTGTCTTACTGAGACAACATGTAGTCCAGGAAGGAAGTGAGCCCAGTGTCCATGACATCAGAGACAACAGGCTCACTGCTACCATCTAAAATATCTAAAACCACATATTACACACATAAAGACCCCCAGGAAAGTGTTCTAAAGCTTCTAAACGTCATTAACATATATTCTTTTGCAAAAAGGGTGAAGTGTCCCTTTAAGTGAAGGTAGGGGCCGCATGTGGCCCCCGGGCCGCCAGTTTGCCCACGTATGAAATAGGGGAACGTAGCCTAACGTAGGTCAAACCTGTCCTCGGCATTATATTCTCATTATCCACAGGATAATGAGAATAATTTTGGGGGTCCTTGACATGAAACATTTTCTGCGCTAGAGCTTCTTATTAATCATGTCATATTGAAGCCCCGGTGACGACACAAAGGTCTCTGCGTGTGTTTCATTCAATAAACAGATTATTTATCGGACGGTTTTATCATTCCTCCATAATTATGGAGCATGATATTCCTCCGTGCTGTGCGTGGCCTCACATTGTCTCGTTGCCATAGCAACACGGTGACAGTATAATGAATGGAGAAAAGAGAAAAAAAACATTCAGGGGAATTCCTCTCCCAATGGAATCTTCACAAAGTGTGCGAGTGTATAATGTGTACAAAGCTAATGGGGAGAGAAATGGGGTCACTGAGGGGACCACCGAACTACAACATGACGTCACTGAGCCGCGTTGAAGAGCAAACCACCGCCACCACCGCTCCAGCCCTTCTCTCTGTTTTTACTCACCAACGACCGCTCAACGTTATTTCAGCTCCGGTGGTCAGCTCACCCCCGGAGCGGTGGTGGTCAGCTCACCCCCGGAGTGGTGGTGGTCAGCTCACCACCGGGGCGGTGGTGAGCTCACCACCGGAGCGGTGGTGAGGTCACCACCGGAGCGGTGGTGAGCTGACCACCGGAGCGGTGGTCAGCTCACCACCAGGGCGGTGGTCAGCTCACCACCGGAGCGGTGGTGAGCTCACCACCGGAGCGGTGGTCAGCTCACCACCGGAGCGGTGGACCCCAAAAATTATAATTATGTAATTGGCCATCGACCCCCATCTGAAAATATGTTGTTCCAGGAACCCCCCCCCCCCCCCAAGAAGCAAAGACTTGAGTTAAAAAAACGTTCGCTCTGAAAGAATATATATTCAAAGATTTGTGCCACATTTTTCAAAAATAGTCGGTGCCGCACTACGAACTTGTAGATCTGCTATTTTTCAGTAGCTAAAGTATAACAAGTATAACATAATGCTTAGAACACCGAAAGGGGTTCCCGTCCAATATGGGTTAATGGTATGATGCCACACTTTTGGGTTGCTTTGCGTACATGAAAACAAAGCAGTTAAATCATTATTCCCTCGTACGGCAGCACACGACCACACACACACATACAGTGTGCTATTATTCTAAAAAGTACTATCATATCGGGACGTGTACAATTGCATTACAGTGAAGTTGAGTCAGTAAACGGGACTCTCATGTGAATACTTAATGTGACTACAGTCATAATATTGGACATTATCGTGTTGTGGGGATATTGCCGTGTTAAATCACACACCCAAATCTCACCAGAGGACAGTCACGGTTATTAAACTCATAAAACCACATCATTTCATGTAACTGTGATAATTAACGTCCTGCATACTCGCTATTGACCTTTTTGCAGACCTGCATGTTTCCATCGGAGTTTGGAAGCACCTGGAAAGATCTTCTTCGGGAATGCAATTCCCGAAGAAGATCCTAGTGATCGAAATGTTGAATCAATAAATCAGTGGAGCTGAGTTTTTCTTAACGGTTTTGCGGACTCTTATTTTTGAGCGGTGCAACCACTCCAAGGAACGGCAATGTCCGTGACTCTGTGGGCTGTATTTTGCGTGTCTTAAGTACCAGGTCTTATTCCCTAACTTGAGTAAACTAAAGACCTGGAGGCGTGCCATCAATGCCATTTGGCTATTCTGAGTGGCCAAAGAGCATTGATCACGCCTCCAGGTCTTTAGTTTACTCAAGTTGGGGAATAAGACCTGGTACTTAAGACACGCAAAATACAGCCCTAAGTGTGTTGTCACCTATGTGATGTTACCAGTAGGGGCGCAGTTGTGCCAGAAACAGAGAGAGGGATAGTGCTGCACTGTTGCCTGCTAATGAGAGAGAGAGAGAGACGTGATTTTTCCTCAAGGACACAAAGTAGCTCATAACATGTCTGCAGTGGATTTTTTATGAAACAAACACTTTGAGGATAGAAAGAGGATAATTCAAGCTTTCCGTTCACACCTGCAATGTTGGTGAGTTTAACATTGTTTTAATGCAATCAGAGAGGACTTTTCTGTTTGGATGAATGGGCTGCCATTGGAAGTTGGAAGGTAGCACCTTGCCATTCAGTATTTAACCCATTCTGACCGGGCACCCATTTTGGTGTTAGCATCATGTTATGCTTTACCTATTGAAAAATAGCAGATCTACAAGCTCATATCGCGCCACCGAGTGGCGCGATACGAGCTTGTAGGTCTGCTATTTTTGAAAAATTCGAAGAACGACTGACATTTTTAGAATCTGATCTCAGGTCAGAATGGGTTCATCAGACCAGTGTGTGCCCAGTGGAAACCTCGTATGAATCTGATCTCAGGTCAGAATGGGTTAAGTCTGACGTCATTTTGTAGTGCTACGTTTACGTTGCGTCCGGGTCCAAGTGGCGATAGTATTCCGTGTGGGGCGGACGGCCTGTCACAGCCAGATTTGGGAGAGCAGCAGCTTTTTTGTTGCGAGGAAAGGAAAGCGGTAAAATTAGACTTTCGTGGTTGTTTTCGTCTCTCTATCTCTATCTATCTCTATCTACGAGCTTGTAGATCTGCTATTTCTGAAAAATGGAAGAACGACTGACATTTTTAGAATCTGATCTCTGCAGGTCAGAATGGGTTAATCAGACCAGTGTGTGTCCAGTGGAAACCTCGTATGAGTCTGATCTCAGGTCAGAATGGGTTAAAGATGACCGCCTCCCTGCCTGCCTTCCTCCCTGTCTGACCTGAACATATATATATATATATATATATATATATATATATATATATATATATATATATATAATATTATTAAAGATGACCGCCTCCCTGCCTTCCTCCCTGTCTGACCTGAACACATATATATATATATATATATATATATATATATATATATATATATAATATTATTAAAGATGACCGCCTCCCTGCCTTCCTCCCTGTCTGACCTGAACATACCATGTGATCCTCTGTGTACGGCCGTGGGAAAAATGTAAAGATAAGGCTATATGCACGTGCGTGTGTGCATGCGTGTGCGCGTGTGTGCGTGTGCGTGTGTGTGTGTTTGTGTGCGTGTGCGTGTGTGTGTGTGTGTGTGTGTGCGTGTGCGTGTGTGTGCGTGTGTGTTTGTGTGCGTGTGTGTTTGTGTGCGTGTGTGCGTGTGCGTGTGTGTTTGTGTGCGTGTGTGCGTGTGCGTGTGTGTGCGTGTGTGTGTGTGGGTTAAGGAATGTATAGAGTTTAGGACTAACAGGGGAATTGTTATAAAGAAATCGATGTACACTAAAGTGGACATAGTTCTCGTAAAACAATATACTATGTAAATACAAATGTATGTGCGTGCAATAGACAAAGTGTGTGTGTGTGTTTGTGTGTGTGAAGGAAGAGTGTCCTTGAGAGAGAGAGAGAGGGAGAGAGGGAGAGAGAGAACACTGTGTTTATGTGTGTACAGTAACTACAGTATGAGAACAGCTGTGTTCTCACATGCTGCTGCATTATCGACATGGGAGCAGCATTATGTGGGGAGGAAATATTGTTTTCTTTTTGTCCTAAAGTTTATTTTATATATTCCACTGGCCTCTCTCTCTCTCTCTCTCTCCATCTCTCTCTCTCTCTCTCTCTCTCTGTCTCTCTGTCTCTCTGTCTCTCTGTCTCTCTCTCTCTCTCTCTCTCTCTCTCTCTCTCTCTCTGTGTCTCTCTCTCTCTCTCTGTTCATCTGCTTCCCTGTGTTGCTGATCAATAAATCGTCTCACACCTGCCGTCAGGTTTGTTGTGTCTCTGCTGACTCTGTGGAGCATCTGACTCCTCTCACGGTGACAATATAAACCCGCAAATCACACAAACCAAACTCACACCAGCTTGTCAGGCAGGATCTGTGGTTTATATACTTTATTCTACAGGTCGTTAAGAGGAAGCAATCTGTTCTCCCCGTGTCCCCTAGGGTAGGTACCCTCACATGTTCTCCCCGTGTCCCCTAGGGTAGGTACCCTCACATGTTCTCCCTGTGTCCCCTAGGGTAGGTACCCTCACATGTTCTCCCCGTGTCCCCTAGGGTAGGTACCCTCACATGTTCTCCCCGTGTCCCCTAGGGTAGGTACCCTCACAGGTTCTCCCTGTGTCCCCTAGGGTAGGTACCCTCACATGTTCTCCCCGTGTCCCCTAGGGTAGGTACCCTCACATGTTCTCCCCGTGTCCCCTAGGGTAGGTACCCTCACATGTTCTCCCTGTGTCCCCTAGGGTAGGTACCCTCACATGTTCTCCCCGTGTCCCCTAGGGTAGGTACCCTCACATGTTCTCCCCGTGTCCCCTAGGGTAGGTACCCTCACATGTTCTCCCCGTGTCCCCTAGGGTAGGTACCCTCACATGTTCTCCCCGTGTCTCCTAGGGTAGGTACCCTCACATGTTCTCCCCGTGTCCCCTATAGGGTAGGTATACCCTCACATGTTCTCCCCGTGTCCCCTATAGGGTAGGTATACCCTCACATGTTCTCCCCGTGTCCCCAATAGGGTAGGTACCCTCACATGTTCTCCCCGTGTCCCCTAGGGTAGGTACCCTCACATGTTCTCCCCGTGTCCCCTAGGGTAGGTACCCTCACATGTTCTCCCCGTGTCCCCTAGGGTAGGTACCCTCACATGTTCTCCCCGTGTCCCCTATAGGGTAGGTACCCTCACATGTTCTCCCCGTGTCCCCTATAGGGTAGGTATACCCTCACATGTTCTCCCCGTGTCCCCTATAGGGTAGGTACCCTCACATGTTCTCCCCGTGTCCCCTATAGGGTAGGTACCCTCACATGTTCTCCCCGTGTCCCCTAGGGTAGGTACCCTCACATGTTCTCCCCGTGTCCCCTAGGGTAGGTAGTAGGTACCCTCACATGTTCTCCCCGTGTCCCCTATAGGGTAGGTACCCTCACATGTTCTCCCCGTGTCCCCTATAGGGTAGGTACCCTCACATGTTCTCCCCGTGTCCCCTATAGGGTAGGTACCCTCACAAAAAAACATGCAGTAATCCTGGTCTCTAAAACTGCCTCCCCCTGGCCAGCCGGGGCGCCTGATGGAGGGGAAAGGAACTGGTTGGAATAACGTGTTCCTTCCACGCGCTACGACGTCCAACCAGGGAAACTCCCCCCTGTCAGGTGTAAAGGAGCAACTTGGACACTCGGGCTCATGAAGGAAGCATGAGTTCAAGTCCGACGCAATATCTGCGCACAGGGGCCCTCTGGACTAAGATTCAGGACCCCTAGCCTAAACAGTGCAAAATGCATAATGTTTATGACTATGGGATGTAGGAGTCAGTCACCCCCGTTACCTCCCAGACTATGGGATGTAGGAGTCAGTCACCCCCGTTACCTCCCACAGACTATGGGATGTAGGAGTCAGTCACCCCCGTTACCTCCCAGACTATGGGATGTAGGAGTCAGTCACCCCCGTTACCTCCCAGACTATGGGATGTGGAGTTCACTGCAGTAATCTCTGCGTCGTTGTTTATACTGGCCTCTATAAACAAACTCAGCCAGACTGATTGTATCAGTCTGGCTGAGTTTATTCATGGAGCTTATTTAAAAATAAGCCAGAGTGCTGTATACAATATCATCATGTGTACATATAACATCCTATACTGTACATGTGAGAAAACTCTCTCTCCGTGTGTGTGTGTGTGTGTGTGTGTGTGTGTGTGTGTGTGTGTGTGTGTATATTACCACCGCTGAAGTGCCCTTGGACAAGGCATTTAACCCCTACCATGAAATGTTCTATGAGCAGGGTCTGGCTGTAAACAAGTTATTGAGCTTAGTCCAGTAACCCTGCAGGGTAACCATAGTACCCTTAGTCCAGTTACCCTGGGTAAACATAGTACCTTTCCTTTCCAATACTGCGATATAGAGTGTCGCCCCCTTTCATGACGACGCCAGGCCCAGGAAATGATTCCCAAAGCATTTTTACCTCATAGACGTTTCAAAAGGTATTTATTTAAAAGACGGTTATACGCCGCGGACAAAGCCAACTCGTGTCGTGACAACTCATGACAAACAAACACAATGTTTTGGACCAAACAAATAATTACAAAGAAGAAAAACAACAACAAAGTGTTGTAACGTGCTGTTTTTTTCTTCTTTATTTAGTTATTCGGCCCAAAATAATTGTGTTTGTTGTCATGATTTGTCACGGCAAGAGTTGGCTTTGTATACGACACTTAAAAGGTCTTTAACCCATTCTGACCGGAAACCCGTTTTGGTGTTTAGCATCATGTCATGCTTTAGCTTTTGAAAAATAGCAGACCTACAAGCTCGTAGCGCGCCACCGAGTGGCGCGCTACGAGCTTGTAGGTCCGCTATTTTTGAAAAATCGAAGAGCGACTGACATTTTTTAGAATCTGATCTCAGGTCAGAATGGGTTAATCAGACCAGTGTGTGTCCAGTGGAAACCTCGTATGAATCTGATCTCAGGTCAGAATGGATTCATCAGACCAGTGTGTGTCCAGTGGAAACCTCGTATGAATCTGATCTCAGGTCAGAATGGGTTCATCGGACCAGTGTGTGTCCAGTGGAAACCTCGTATGAATCTGATCTCAGGTCAGAATGGGTTAAATAAATACTTTTTGAAAGTATAAACGGGGAATCATTTCCTGGGCCCTGGTATAGGGGGGCGGGGACTGCGACGCTCTACAGAAGTACTCTATTATACAAGTAAAAGTACTGAATTGTACTTATAGTAAAAGTACAAAAGCCTCAGTCCTGACCTTGCTATACTTTTTGAAACGTTAGAATAAACGGTGCCTTTTTTCCTGCTGCGATTATAGAAAGTCTGGAGTTGGCAACTGGTCAAATTGGTCTCAATTTGAAAAGGGCAATAATATCGAACGGTGATTTGCAAAAGCATGCGAGATGGCGAAGGTGCCACTAAAGTTGCCTCTTATCTCGGTATTTCTGGCATACGTATTTCAGAGTCGTTGCATGTCTGGCATAAGTGCCTCGGGTCATCCATCACCATCACCGCATTCTGCCTCGTATAGTTCCAGAGCAAGCACCAAGTCATGGTGGATGCAGTATTTCCAATTAATCTGTTTCACAAATTAGTTTCATGTCCTTGTGTGTGTCGTCTTTCTATAAGGACCGTTTAACCCATTCTGACTGGGCACCCATTTTGGTGTTAGCATCATGTTATGCTTTACCTATTGAAAAATAGCAGATCTACAAGCTCATATCGCGCCACCGAATTTTTTTTTTTGAAAAATTCGAAGAACGACTGACATTTTTAGAATCTGATCTCAGGTCAGAATGGGTTAATCAGACCAGTATGTGTGTCCAGTGGAAACCTCGTATGAATCTGATCTCAGGTCAGAATGGGTTAAAGATTAGATTGTGTGTGTTCGGTTATGAATACAAATATGAATACTATGCTGTTGCATATCGTGTACATCTGCCACATGAAAGGGTCGTTGATTGTACAGTAACTGCTCGTAAATGAAGCGCTCTATCATAAAATGTTGCACTGCAGAGATACAGTATGCTGTGTTGTTTCCAAAGATTCAAGATTCAATAATTTATTTGCCATGTCAACAAGTACATGTCAACATTAGGGTGACCAGATGTCCCTCTTTGCGTGGGACAGTCCCTCATTTCCAAGACTTTTCAGGCGTCCCACAAATTGAGACCCTGTCCCACACATTGTGACTCATGACAGGCCAATTGCATCAGTGTTCAAATGCCCTAATAGTCTTCTGTTGTAAAGCGCGCTTATTGTCTCTTCCTGCAAGATGTGTTTTTAAGCCTGTTAAAATAGCATAAAAATAAAAAAATAAAGCATGATTTTAAAACAATGTGAGACACCAGAGTTTATAAATGATAGCCAATGGGCCTATGGTCGAATATGACATCAAGGCATTTAATAGAATAGTAGTTCTCGCGTCATTGCTAACCCGGTACTCCAGTATCGCTTGTGTGGGACAACTTGTCCCACACAAGCGATACTTCTGTCCCTCAAATGCACAGTTTGGATCTGGTCACCCTAGTCAACATATACAGACAACCATAGATACACAAACAAGAAGGACAATACAATACATAAACCAAAAACCAGCAGCATATGAAATTACATTCAGTTTTTATTTTATTTTTTAAAGTGCTATATGCATATACTGTACTATGAGTTCAGATGTCTAATGGCTACGGGGTAAGTGCTATCCCTGAAGCGACATGTTGAGCTCTGGATACTTCTATATCTCCTGTCTGATGGGAGGAGATTGAAGAGGTGATGTGCAGGATGGGAGTTGTCTGCAATGATTTTATTTGCCTTCCTAATTATTCTGGTGGAATAGAGTGAGGAAAGTGTAGGGAGGCTATACATCCTATGTTTTTTGATGCGCGACGTACTACTCTTTCCAGCTTTGATTTGTCTTGAGAGGTTGTGTGACCAAACCAGACAAGCACGGAGAAGGTGAGAACACTTTCAATAGTGGCCCTGTAGATGTGAGTCATGGCTGCTTGGCTGACATTAAACTTCTTAAGCTGCCGCAGGAAATAGAGATATGCTGTGATGTTTCCAAACAGAGTTATAATATGCTGTGATGTTTCCAAACAGAGATATGCTGTGGTGTTTCCAAACAGACAAACACAACAATCTTGTCTCCAAGCGAGCAAACACACACACACGTTGTCCCTGGACGATTTATCTCACACACGTACACCGCAGTGAAATCTGTTCTCCGCATTTGACCCCCCATCTCTTGGAGCGGTTGAGCTGCAGCCGTGCCGCGCTCGGGAATCATTTGATTAGTAGATTCGACCCCCCCCCCAATCCAACCCTTTGATGCCGAGTGCCAAGCAGGGAGGGGCATTGCGTCCCATTGTTTTTACAGTCTTTGGTATATGTGACCCGGCCGGGGATCGAACCCCCGACCTCCCATGCAGTTTCAGGGCGGACACTCTAACCACAAGGCCACTGAGCTGGTTTAATGACATGTCCATGTTGTTCATTCATACAATGCTAAACGCATACCGAGCCATGCACGATCAGATTAGACCTTCAGCTCTGTTGCAGAAAGCCAGTCCAGTGTGTCCTTGTCTGGGTCAATTAGGCCTTGATCACCATTCGGTGGCCGGTGTGTGGGTCAGCTGGTCAGCTGGTCAGCTGGTCAGCACAGTCTCCAGTTGTGACAAATCATGACGACAAACACGATTCTTTTGGGCCGAACAAAGAATTAGAAAGAAAATAAAACACTTTTTTTTGTTGTTTTTCTTCTTTGTAATTATTTGTCTGGTCCAAAATAATGATTTGTTTATTGTCCTGACCCACTGAGCAATCTTCGGCTTTTAAATGACCCTCTTAAAAAAATGGGGTCAAAATAGTCTAAAAATGCACGTTTTTTTTATAGCAGTCTAGGCAGTTAGACTGTTTCTATATATATAGACGTTGTTTTATTAGATTAGACTTTGTTTCAACGTCTTTAATCTAAGCCTATATAGACTACTAGAAAACTATTTTCACCCCCGTTTTCAGACCAATGTTTTTGCCATTTAGACGTCCATTTATTAGACTACAGAAATGCTCAGTGGGGGAGTGGTCACGACGCAAGTCGGCTTTTTGTCCGCGGCGGACAAAAAAAGCCTGAAAAAGCCTTTTGTTGACGACGAAGGCTGCCGTTCAGTGTTTTCTGCAGGGATCTTGACAAAAAGAGTCAACAGGTTTTCTCATTTTTCAATAAGAATAACTGTACATTCAAGGCTGTTTATGTTGGGATATAAGCCGACGTTACAATAACAGTGTTTCTGTAAGCAGCAGAGAGCTGTTGACGATGCGGTCATGACCCCAATTAACCCATTGCGGGCGGGGAACCCCTCTCGGTGTTTTAAGCATTATGTTATGCTTGAAAAAATAGCAGATCTACAAGCTCGTAGCGCGGCACCGAGTGCCGCGCTACGAGCTTGTAGGTCTGCTATTTCTTTGAAAAGTCGCGGAAATGTATAGTGCAAATCTTCTGAATAATATATATTCTTTCAGAGTCAGAGTTGTTGACTTAAATCTTTGCTTCTGGGGGGTCCTTCTGGGCCACCCTGATGGGGGGTCCGCGGCCAACTATACATAATTATAATCTTGGGGGTCCTTCATGACATGGACATGTTTGAGAACGACTGACACATTAGAAACATGAGGGTTTTTCAGAAAACTGTCGGGAGTTTAGAAGACATTTGTGCATAGAATCGTTCCCAGGTCAAAATGGGTTAACCCATTCTGGGCGGGAACCCCTTTTGGTGTTAGCATCATGTCATGCTTTAGCTATTGAAAAATAGCAGATCTACAAGCTCGTAGCTACGAGCTCGTAGCTACGAGCTTGTAGGTCTGCTATTTTTGAAAAATCGAAGAACGACTGACATTTTTTATAGAATCTGATCTCAGGTCAGAATGGGTTAAATCAGACCAGTGTGTGTCCTCCAGTGGAAACCTGGTGTGAATCTGATCTCAGGTCAGAATGGGTTAATCAGACCCAGTGTGTGTCCAGTGGAAACCTGGTGTGAATCTGATCTCAGGTCAGAATGGGTTAAAGCACCGACAACACATTGATATTGATATAGTTCATGCACCCGACACATTATTGTCGCGCCCCCGTTGTCAGGAGGAGTGCAGCCATTGGTTGATTTCCCGGGGGAACCAATGAGCCGACAGAGCAAGCGGAACGGAGCTGTGTCATAATTAGGACGATGCGCGATTCATCGGTGTAGCATAATGAGAAAAAAAGGCCAGATCGGGCCAATAAAAATGCCACATCCGTATTATCGGAACCGGATTAATTAGACGAAGGAGAGGAACGCAAATTCGGATTGGCCAGAATGATATGATGTATAATTATGTTACTGTACGATGATAAGAGTGCCCCTCACTTCACACGGGGTGTGATTTTTAAAAGGCTGTGGTGTATAAAAACCAATAAAACATTCCTGTGCAGACTTTAAATTGAACAGAGAGAGAGAGAGAGAGAGAGAGAGACGAGCGGTGAGCAAACATCTGGTAACCATGGAAATGAACCACATTGAATAAATGAATAACCCATTCTGAACGGGAACCCATGTTGGTGTTAGCATCATGTTATGCTTTAGCTATTGAAAAATAGCAGATCTACAAGCTCATAGCGCGCCACCGAGTGGCGTGCTACGAGCTTGTAGATCTGCTATTTCTTTTAAATCGAAGAACGACTGACATAGAAGACATTTCTTTAGAATCTGATCTCAGGTCAGAATGAAAACTGTCAGGATGTAGAAGACATTTTTTTTCAGAATCTGATCTCGGGTCAGAATGAAAACTGTCAGGATGTAGAAGACATTTTTTTTTAGAATCTGATCTCGGGTCAGAATGAAAACTGTCAGGATGTAGAAGACATTTTTTTAGAATCTGATCTCAGGTCAGAATGAAAACTGTCAGGATGTAGAAGACATTTTTTTAGAATCTGATCTCAGGTCAGAATGGGTTAAGCGAACGCGGTGCGTCACCATGCAGGAGCCGGACTCTCTGAAGGACTCTCTGCGCTCTCAGAGGTATTATTGTGATCGTTGTCAAGGACATTATTACAGTATCGTGCATTAATTTACAGCAGCGTTGAGTTGAGGCGGCGGTGGCTCAGTATTTTCTTCTTTATCGTGAGATAACGATGGCTTCCATTTTCGCATTGCAACTTTTCAGGACTATAGAAAGCTTGTATTCCCCATTGATGATGTCACTGGAAGACGGTTTCTGAACTGCCCACAGCCCTCCTATATGAGACACAGACCGAGTAGAAAAAGATTGCGCCATTTTTTTTCATGATTATTAGTTATAGGACCTGTTATAGGAAGATAGGTTGAAAAGTGGTGAAGTGGTCGTTTAACTTTAAAGTGTTTAACTAAAGCCTGTGTGTTGGATGGAGAGACTCAGATTCCTACAGTATATGTAAACATCCCTTCATGTAGGCGTACAGTAGTGGGTTGATATAGTTGTGTTCTACAGTATGTAAACATCCCTACATGTGTAGGTGTAGTGGGTTGATATAGGTGTGTTCTTGGTTATGATTTATTACACGTTACTGTGTGTCAAAGCGCTGTCCATGGTGCTGAATCCTGATGCTTTTCTCTTCTCTACCTCTACTTTGGCCCTGACTCGTTCCAGTTCCACCTCTCTTTGATCATACAATACAATACAATCATCTGTAGAAAGAAAATTGTCCTCCAAATGTTCTGTCTTTATCTGTCGGTGTGAGTGAGTGACCGACCGACCGTGCATGTGTGCACGCATACGTGTGTCCGTGCGTGCGTGCGTGCAGTGTAACCATGTGCCATTCTGTCTTCACAACATTTTGGCAAACCAAAAATGTACCTGTCGGCCAACGAGACAGAATCCCTCGGTACTGTTCTGGCCGAGGGTGATATTAAATTTAATTTAATAATAATTTTAATTATTTAAATTGCCCCGGGGCAGGCAGGCGTCCTGTGGACGACCATTACTCAATGGCTCTGGTCTCAGCCACCGCGGTGGATATTTTGACATTCCGTTTTTTTTAATTTTTTTATGTTGCCACTACTGTTGGAGCAGCCATAAACTACACAGGTTCATCTCGATGTTCTGGGCATCTTTGTAATGTTAGTGTTAGTAAAAAAGCAGGTAAAGGAGTAAAGTTTGAGGCAGACTAACATCAGTCACTCTGCCGTTCACTGTAGTGGAAGAGATGCGCCTGGTGAGGGTTTAAACCCCGCAGCTACGTCGAGTCCGCCTACAGGAAATACGTATAGGCTGTGACCATGAAACCGCTACGGAATCGGTCTATAGCTGAAACTAGCTGAAACTAGCTGAAACTGACCGAAAATAACGTGTGAGTTTAATAAATGTGTTTAATTTATATGCTCGAGTAAGTCACTGCATGTCTCACCCGTCGATAACCCCTTTTGCGGTAGGAGTTGCTAAAGTTGAGGTGTAATTTTAGCAAAAACCGTACAATAGCTTTTCTCCTCTCTATGTCGATACACTTGTTGACACTGGACCGTGCATGGCGTCCAGTCTCTCCTGCAGTGAGAGTACATGGTCACATTGATTTAGGGAGAGAGTTATTAACCCATTCTGGGCGGGAACCTCTTTTGGTGTTATAGCATCATGTCGTGCTTTAGCTATTGAAAAATAGCAGATCTACAAGCTCATAGCGCGCCACCGAGTGGCGCGCTATGAGCTTGTAGGTCTGCTAAGAATCGTGAAAAAAGTGACATGAAAGTGTTTGAGAACGACTGACATAGAAAAACTGCTTTTTCAAGAAAACAGTCAGGATTTAGAGAAGACATTTTGCAGAATCTTTTCCCAGGTCAAAATGGGTTAACGAGCACTTTTTGATTTTAATTTCCTACCCAGCACGTCTCCAGTGCCATCGCAAATTAGTAGAGCCTTCATGCAGGCTTCCAGCCTGATTGGCTGCTGCTCCTCCCGGATCTGAAATTAAATGTCACGTTGTGGCGAAAGTGACATTTAATTTCAGATCCGGGGAGCAGCAGCCAATCAGCCTGGAACCCCTGCAGGCTAGCCAATCAGTGCACCGTGTGTTGTCCGAGAGGTTTTTTTTGCATAAATGGATAAATGTCCTGTAATGGCCTTGCTGTGTTTTTATTCTCACTTCTTGTGATTTGTTTGTACATTTTTGGGAGTCATTTGAGTATAATCGTTTTTTCGGATTTTCGGAGTTCATGCCAAATATAATTATTGATATGAATGCACTCCTTTAAAAAAAACAAATATAGTACATGTTTCTGTGCAAAACATACAGAGTATTTTCTTATGGCTTTTATGTACCTGCTTGATTTTCATGTAATTGCAAATGTGTGTAGCTGCAATTCAAGTTAAAATAATTAATGTAGTAAAAAAAGTTACACTATTTACAGTGTAAATCTGTACACATTGTAACAAAATGCATTTCAAGTTCTACAAAAAATAGGGATATATAAGGAGGGAAAGGAAAAGGGGAAACGAATCCAAAACAAAGACGTTGCCTTCAAATGGAAAACGGTCTCCTGGTCCTTGATTGTGATTGATTGTTAGCTGTCTGCCTATAGCTCGTCAAGGCCAGGTGTTTATCCCATTCTGACCTGAGATCAGATTCATACGAGGTTTCCACTGGACACACACTGGTCTGATTAACCCCATTCTGACCTGAGATCAGATTCTAAAAAAATGTCAGTCGTTCTTCGATTTTTCAAAAATAGCAGACCTACAAGCTCGTAGCGCGCCACTCGGTGGCGCGCTATGAGCTTGTAGATCTGCTATTTTTCAATAGCTAAAGCATAACATGATGCTATAACACCAAAATGGGTTCCCGGTCAGAATGGGTTATACACAGAGCGAGGGCAGAACACAAGGCATCGACTCCATGTTCCCTTTATTTCACTGCCTGTGTCGTATATTGAAATAGCTGAGTAAATGTGCACGGCAGACAGGATTCGATGTTCCACGGTGTTTATTTCAGATGTAGACACAGCATTACAGCGTATATAGGCTCACACAGGAAACAAGCCGGCCACAGCCAGGTGACCAGCCCCGGCTGACTCACCCAGTTACACTCGGAGTACAGGTATTAAGTACAGTTTCTCAAACTAAGGTGAGAACGTAGGCGTGTTCACTGGTCCGATCCAGAAGAACACAGTGTGCCGGCCACTGCTACAGAGCTGACAATGAGGTTATATCTTCCCTTCTTCTCTGGAGTCCTGCCTCAAAGCAGATCAGAGGTCGAAAACTGTCGTTCCCTGATGTCATCGCTAGGGACACATGATGTCATCGCTAGTAGGGACACATTATGTCATCGTTAGGGACACATGATGTCATCGCTAGGGACACATGATGTCATCGCTAGTAGGGATACAGGCATCAGTATAAGCAGGAACTGGGAATGGCAACGAAGGACCGGGAAGTCTGGCGTGGCGTTGTGTGAAATCCACAATCTCGACCGCGGTCGAAAAAATAATGATGATGATTCCTAACATGACCTTTGAGTACAGCCATGTCCAATAACCTACAGCCATGGCAATGAAGATGAACAGAGACCTCAACCCATTCTGGGCGGGAACCCCTTTTGGTGTTAGCATTATATGTTATGCTTTAGCTATCGAAAAATAGCAGATCTACAAGCTCATAGCGCTGCCACCGAGTGGCGCGCTACGAGCTTGTATAGGTCTGCTATTTTTTTTGAAAAATGGAAGAACGACTGACACAGAAAACATAGCTTTTTTTCAGAAAACTGTCAGGATGTGTAGAAGACATTTCTATAGAATCTGATCTGGGGTCAGAATGGGCTAATAGATGAAGTGTCAACGGGTCACGTTTTAACCGTATAGATCTGGGCTGAAACATGACATCTCATCAGAGAGAAGGCCCTGCGTGGCGTCAGTGTGTGTGTGTGTGTGTGTCGATACGATGCGATCAGATAAGCCGTTATTGATCCCCGGGGAGGGAGGATTCTGGGGGATAACACGGGTTCACTCAGGCAGACGGGAGACGTCTGACAGGGGTTCGACTCCCTCGTTCACTACCTGTCTGCTGAGCCTGGTGTGATTATAGCTTTGATTAACCCGTTTCGACCTGCGAACGATTCTGCGAAATGTCTCATGAATCCTGACAGTTTTCTATAAAAGCCATGTTTCTATGTCAGTCGTTCTTCGATTTTTCAAAAATAGCAGATCTACAAGCTCGTAGCGCGCCACTCTACGAGCTTGTAGGTCTGATATTTTTCAATAGCTAAAGCATAACGTAATGCTAACACCAAAAAAAAATCTGAAAAACCCTCATGTTTCTGTGTGTCAGTCGTTCTCAACCATTTTCATGTCAAGGACCCCCAAAAATATATGTATTTGGCTGCCGACCCCTTATGTGAAAATATATTGTTCCAGGGACCCCCTCCCCCTCCTCCCAGAAGGAGAAAGATTTGAGTTAACGTTCGCTCTGAAAGAATATATATATATATTCCATGATTTGCGCCACATTTTCACGATTTCTCTAAAAATAGCAGACCTATACAAGCTCGTATAGAGCGCCACTCGGTGGCACGCGCTATGAGCTTGTAGATCTGCTATTTTTCAAAAGCTAAAAGTATAAGATAATGCTTTTAAAACACCAAAAGGGGCTCCCGCCCTGAATGGGTTAAGGTACAGAAAAGCCGTATTGATCCCTCGGGGGAAACTGTGGTGTCGACGTGAGCAGCGACGGCTGTGGTGTCACAGTAAACTGAGGTGTCGACGTGAGCAGCGACGGCTGTGGTGTCACAGTAAACTGAGGTGTCGACGTAAGCAGCGACGGCTGTGAGAGAGAAACAGACTCAGACTCAAGAAGCAAACCAAGATATTACTGTTCGTAAAAATTTACATTTTTAGGGGTCTATATTGTTGAATACTAGTGTGTCTCCATTATAATCTCAGATTAGGCTCTGGAAGTGCGAAAAACTAAAGTTTCAATTCAGCTGATTTTTATAATTAAGCAGACTATTCTGTTTTAATTGGTTAGCATTATGTATAATTATATATATCATTATATATGTATATTGTCTATCGCTCATATGTTGAAAAGGAGGAAAAAGTCTCACTCTGCTGTTTTTATTGCACTGTCTTGCGTACCACATTTATCCCATTCTGAACATAGGAACCTCTTTTTGTAATTTTGTTTAAGCTGGTTGAGTGAGCCAACACGAGCACTCCTATAGTCTTGTCTTGTCTGTCTTGTCTCTCGTGTTGGAAGTTGTTCAAACTCCATATAGTCCAAACGTGCATTAATGCCGTTATGTGCATAACATCCTAGCAGGGGTATCGGGTCATTCTGTTGTTTTCATGAGTAGGTTATGCAGGGACAGAAAGGCATTAAGCGAAAGGAATATGGTCAGAAATTAACTGCTAGACAAGCTGTCCCCAGAGGGTCATATTCTTTACTTTGGCCTTAACCAAACAGAATGAAAAATGTGCTTCCGACCATACACAACAACACAAGCGCACGCACGCACGCACGCATGCATGCACACACACACCCAAAGACACTGAAATACAGTATATAGTATTTGCACACACACACACACACACACACACACACACACACACACACACAGTAAACGTAAACAGTACACAGTACATACTTTGGAATATGTATGCGTGCATTGATTGATACACAACTTTCAAAACAAACACACTAATTCATTATACAGGAATCAACACATGCATAGCAGCACACTCGTTTGCATATTATCGTAGCTTACATGAATTCCCTCACAGACGGACATAAAAGCCCCACAGGCTTTCAGAAGAAACCTAATCCTTTAGAATGGTGACAAATAAGTATTTATTTATCAGATGCACGACAAGTTGACAGTATCAGACAATGTGTGTACTGTTTGATACAAAACATGGGTTATAGCCCATCGTTTTTTGAATTTTTTGAACATGCTGAACAAGCAAAAGGGCATTTCCGTAAATGCACCGGTGAGTGAGAAGTGAAGTCTTGTATTGAGTCCTGAAGGCGATGGGGATCCATAGTGGAGAGAGCGGAGGGTGGTTGGAATAATGGTCATATTTCAGTCAGGATCCTAGCGGCGCTGTTTTGGATGTATATCTCTGACCATGAGGTTATCTTCCCTTCTCCTCTGGAGTCCTGCCTCGAAGCAGACCGGAGGTAGAAAACTGTCGTTCCCTCTGATGTCATCACTATAGGGACACATGATGTCATCGCTAGGGACACATGATGTCATCGCTATAGGGACACATGATGTCATCGCTAGGGACACATGATGTCATCGCTAGGGACACATGATGTCATCACTATAGGGACACAGGATGTCATCGCTATAGGGACACAGGATGTCATCGCTATAGGGACACATGATGTCATCGCTATAGGGACACATGATGTCATCGCTATAGGGACACAGGATGTCATCGCTATAGGGACACAGGATGTCATCGCTATAGGGACACATGATGTCATCGCTATAGGGACACATGATGTCATCGCTATAGGGACACATGATGTCATCGCTATAGGGACACATGATGTCATCGCTATAGGGACACAGGATGTCATCGCTATAGGGACACATGATGTCATCGCTATAGGGACACATGATGTCATCGCTATAGGGACACATGATGTCATCGCTATAGGGACACATGATGTCATCGCTATAGGGACACATTATGTCATCGCTATAGGGACACATGATGTCATCGCTATAGGGACACATTATGTCATCGCTATAGGGACACATGATGTCATCGCTATAGGGACACATGATGTCATCGCTATAGGGACACATGATGTCATCGCTATAGGGACACATGATGTCATCGCTATAGGGACACATGATGTCATCGCTATAGGGACACATGATGTCATCGCTATAGGGACACAGGATGTCATCGCTATAGGGACACATGATGTCATCGCTATAGGGACACATGATGTCATCGCTATAGGGACACAGGATGTCATCGCTATAGGGACACAGGATGTCATCGCTATAGGGACACATTATGTCATCGCTATAGGGACACATGATGTCATCGCTATAGGGACACATGATGTCATCGCTATAGGGACACAGGATGTCATCGCTATAGGGACACATGATGTCATCGCTATAGGGACACATGATGTCATCGCTATAGGGACACATGATGTCATCGCTATAGGGACACATGATGTCATCGCTATAGGGACACATTATGTCATCGCTATAGGGACACATGATGTCATCGCTATAGGGACACATTATGCAGACATGCAAAAGTGTAGCTTTTCGGCGAAAATCGCCGTTTTTATCCCAAATATAGGACCTGTGTGATTCATGCAAATCCGTTAAAAAAATGTTTGGGGGGGGTGAGGGGGTCTGTGAAGCCCGAGCTCGCTGCCCGGAGAATTATCTGACAGACTACTCTCGTGAGTCACTAATGATTCTGAGCGATATTTCTGCTTGCATCTGGGCGGCATGATGTGCGCAGCCGCTGGTCGCTCCGCGGAAAAAAAACCTGTTTGTGTGGACTCGGCATGAATTTTGACACACTGTCTGTGACTCGCCAGTCGATCCATTAGTTTAGCTGCTACAGTTAGCATTAGCAACGTTAGCACTTTGCGTTATACTGTCTGTGGTGTGGACGCGCCGGCGTCAGTTTCTCTCGCTGTGTGTGTGTGTGTGTGTGTGTGTCTGTCTGTGTGCTCGTGTGTGTGCATGCATGCGTATGAGTAAATAAATAAAGCATGCGCGCGCGTGTGTGTGTGTGTGTGTGTGTGTGTGTGTGTGTGTGTGTGTGTGTGTGTGTGTGTGTGTGTGTGTGTGTGTGTGTGTGTGTGTGTGTGTGTGTGTGTGTGTGTGTGTGTGTGTGTGTGTGTGTGTGTGTGTGTGTGTGTGTGTGTGTGTGTGTGTGTGTGTGTGTGTGTGTGTGTGTGTGTGTGTGTGTGTGTGTGTGTGTGTGTGTGTGTGTGTGTGTGTGTGTGTGTGTGTGTGTGTGTGTGTGTGTGTGTGTGTGTGTGTGTGTGTGTGTGTGTGTGTGTGTGTGTGTGTGTGTGTGTGTGTGTGTGTGTGTGTGTGTGTGTGTGTGTGTGTGTGTGCGTGCGTGCGTGCGTGCCAGGGCTTATACTAAATGGATATATTAAAAACGAAAACATGCAGCTCAACTGTTGAATAAGGAGAGGATGTTACTCTACATGTCTTAAATTGACTAAGGCTAAAATAATGAAGTAAACTGACCCTGTTGACTAAACCATCCCAAAACATTTTATTTGTATTATAATTCATTATTTTGCCAGTGAATATAATTTTCTATTTTACATGATGTGAAGAGTGTAACTGTAAGGGATTTTGAGATGGGAGTGTGAGTGCTGGACCAGTTTCTTTCTTTAAATCACACCTGTGTGAAGTGACCCTTATCATCATACATCATCCATTCATTGTCATTTTTGTGACAATGAATGTGTAGGATTGTGTAGGACAAAAATAGCCGATATATGACAATTCATTCATTGTCAATGGCATTTAGGACACAAATCTACTGAATATAGGAGGGGCTAGTGCTCCTCGAGGGGCTAGTGCTCCTGTTGGAGTAAATTAATTGTTCTATGACTATCAGGACATGAATGTTAACATCTTGCTCAATACTGACTAGATTTGTACTGATTTAGTAAATAATCATCTGTCATTTTTGAGTGGTGCAGCCACTCAACCACACTATAGACAGCTACAGTATGTGTCCCTGTGTCTGTCCCTGGCTGGGTCCCTGTGTCCCTGGCGGTGTCCCTGTGTCCCTGTGTCACTGGGTCTGTTCCTGGCTGTGTGCCTGTGTCACTGGGTCTGTCCCTGGCTGTGTCACTGTGTCATTGGGTCTGTCCCTGGCTGTCCCTGTGTCACTAGGTCTGTCCCTGGCTGTCCCTGTGTCACTAGGTCTGTCCCTGGCTGTCCCTGTGTCACTGGGTCTGTCCCTGGCTGTCCCTGGCTGTGTCCCTGGCTGTGTCCCTGTGTCACTGGGTCTGTCCCTGGCTGTGTCCCTGGCTGTGTCCCTGTGTCACTGGGTCTGTCCCTGGCTGTCCCTGTGTCACTGGGTCTGTCCCTCGCTGTCCCTGTGTCACTGGGTCTGTCCCTGGCTGTGTCCCTGTGTCACTGGGTCTGTCCCTGGCTGTCCCTGGCTGTGTCCCTGGCTGTGTCCCTGTGTCACTGGGTCTGTCCCTGGCTGTCCCTGTGTCACTGGGTCTGTCCCTGGCTGTGTCCCTGTGTCACTGGGTCTGTCCCTGGCTGTCCCTGGCTGTGTCCCTGGCTGTGTCCCTGTGTCACTGGGTCTGTCCCTGGCTGTCCCTGTGTCACTGGGTCTGTCCCTGGCTGTCCCTGTGTCACTGGGTCTGTCCCTGGATGTGTCCCTGGCTGTGTCACTGGGTCTGTCCCTGGCTGTCCCTGTGTCACTGGGTCTGTCCCTGGCTGTCCCTGTGTCACTGGGTCTGTCCCTGGATGTGTCCCTGGCTGTGTCCCTGTGTCACTGGGTCTGTCCCTGGCTGTCCCTGTGTCACTGGGTCTGTCCCTGGCTGCCCCTGTGTCACTGGGTCTGTCCCTGGCTGTGTCCCTGGGTCCCTGGCTGTGTCCGAGCACGAAACATAGCGTTATAGCATTTGTTCACCACCAAGTGTCACTGTTGCACAGCCTAACACACAGACACACAGGCCGGGAGGAGGGCTAGTACAGTGTAGTATATACTGTCCCCCATGACACCCCCCCCCCCCCAAAGTGGGTTTAGTACCGATAAACGCTTAAAAGATTTGCGCCGCGGTTTTGCCCGCGGCACAGCGTTGGCCCCGCACACTGTCACCTTTTTCACCTTGGGCCTGTTTGCATGCCTGATTATGTCATCGCTATAGGGACACATTATGTCATCGCTATAGGGACACATGATGTCATCGCTATAGGGACACATGATGTCATCGCTATAGGGACACATGATGTCATCGCTATAGGGACACATGATGTCATCGCTATATAGGGGACACAGGCATCATCAGTAAGCAGGAACTGGGCGTGGCAACGAAGGACCGGGAAGTCTGGCGTGATATCGCGAAATCCACGATCTCGACCGCGGTCTTCTGGCTCTGTGTTTGCAACCATTCCACCAATCACTGTCTTGCCTTTCACGTGTCTGCAACCATTCCAACCAATCACTGTCTTGCCTTTCACGTGTCTGCAACCATTCCAACCAATCACTGGCGTAAACACAAATGATTTGGGACGCTGTCACAGATAACGGGAACCAAGTTGACCCCAGAGGTCTGACGCGCTCTCTCACATTCAACAACACAGTGTTTGACAGATCACTGTTTTTTCTACTCCTTTCTGCTGCATTAAGACTGGGAACCCGTCTTATGATAACACAAAAACACAAAAACGCCCGAAAAGGAGAAAGAATGCATTTATTTATATGACCGTTGGGGTTAACCCATTTTGTGCGGGAACCCCTTTTGGTGTTATAGCATTATGTTATGCTTTAGCTATTGCAAAAATAGCAGATCTACAAGCTACGAGCTTGTAGGTCTGCTATTTTTGAAAAAAATTGAAGATCGACTGACACATCAGAAACATAGCTTTTTCAGAAAACTGTCAGGATGTGTATAGAAGACGTTTTTAGAATCTGATCTCAGGTCAGAATGGGTTAGGTCTGTGACTCTCTTGCACGTTGGTGACAGCTTATATAGGGGGACGTATTGTAAATGTGTCTGTCGTCGTAGTCAAAAAAAGAAAAAGGCTTCCAGTGATGTTCAGAGTACAGATGGTCTGTTTTAGATTGCCAGGGTTGGCACCCAGTCCTCGGAAATATGCTTCTCCTGCTGCTACAGGGCTGAGACGGTGATGCTGTGTGATTTGTGTTCATTTAACTCATACAGCGCATACAGATGTAACCAGGATGCAAAAATGTCTTCTACACATCCTGACAGTTTTCTGAAAAAGCTATGTTTCTATATGTCAGTCGTTCTTCGATTTTTTTCAAAAATAGCAGACCTACAAGCTCGTAGCGCCCCACTCGGTGGCGCGCTATGAGCTTGTAGATCTGCTATTTTTTGCAATAGCTAAAAGCATAACATAATGCTAACACCAAAAGGGGTTCCCGCCCAGAATGGGTTAACGCTGAGTATGTCAGTCTGTCTGCCATGCCAATATTGCACGGAGAAGAAAGCTCATTTCTAATCGTATAACCCTCCTTTCTAACAACTTGGATGGGCATAAACTTTTTAAACAGAAGTCATGTTCTTTGGCCTTGACACTATACACCATACAAAAAAATTACACCATCCCATTCACCCTCAGCTCAAACTAATTGCACTCCTCCGTCAAAAACCTTGGCTTCACCTTTGACAGTACCTTCACACTCCATAAACAAATTAGTTCCGTATAGTGAAAAGCAGCTATTTCAATTACGACTGTCCAAGGTCAAACCATATCTTCCACCAAAACAACTGGAGATGGAAATAAATACACGCATTTCTATCACCCAGACTACCTCCCTCTCCTCTGGCATTGACCAGGCATCACTCCCTCTGTACCTCCCTCTCCTCCTGCATTGACCAGCAGGCGTCGTCACTCAGGCGCCTGCAGTTTGGTGCAGAATGCAGCCGCTCGCCTCCGCACCGGCACAACCACAACACAACCACAACACATAACCCCAGTTTTAGCTGAGCGGCACAGCTGGCTATCCCCGTTACCTTTTAGAATAGATTTTAAGATTACAAGCTGCTCCTGGAGGCTCACAGAACCAACCTCAGGAGTTGGGGCGACCGTCCCTTTGCCTCTGCTGCTCCTATAGGCTCTGGAATAGTCTGCCTGATGTAAAACGTCTTTTAAGACACTTCTATTCTTTGGCTTTTAATCGGACCTAGCGTTTATGTTTTGTTTATTGCACTCTTGTTATTGTGGCATTGATTATTGATATTTTAGTTGTTGTTATCGTGGTATTAATTGTTGATGTCTTAGTTGTTGTTATTGTGGTATTAATTATTGATGTTTTTGTCTCACCCTGTACAGCACCCTTTGGTCAATCTCGGTTGTTTTTCTGATATGTTTTACAAACAATTATAGTCGTTCAGTTATTGACTAATCTGTACAAGACTGATCGATCAGTCAGCGACCCTTAAATGTGTTCTAACAACTAAATGGTGATATAGTTTATATTTGGCAGAAAGGCTCTTGGGAATTCTCCCCAGCATGCGAGGGATCGGGTTGGGAGCATTCTAATAAACCCCAGCATTATGGTACAGTAAGCGTAGCTATACAATTTACAATTTACAATTTAGGCATTTAACAGATGCTCTTAATCCAGAGCGACTTACATTTAAGCAAGAACAAAAAAGCATGGGAATACATCACATAAAAACATTCATCATGAAACATGCGTAAGCTAAGAACGTAACAGTGGAATATCTATATAATGAAGCTATACATATAAACTATACATATATACTACTATGCTATACATATGTACTATGGCGTGCTGTGACTGCATACAATGCAATTATAGTGCTGTCTACATAACATACTATACTGTAGAATATGAAACATTTAGCAGATGACGACGCACCTGGCATGGAATATCAGCAGAGTACGAGTGTGAGTACAGTGACTACACGTGATTGGTTGTGTCGCTGTCTTGCTGATCAGCTTTATATTGATTGCCCGCATGCGATCATTGGATGGATTAGTTTTTAAGTCCAGGACAGGCTTCAGACAGACACGCCTCCTCGGGAGACCTGGCTCAGATTATAATCTATCTGTTGTGGAGTGAATGAAATGCTGCTGAAAGCACACTGCAGAGAAACGGCGAGTTGAGAAAAACAGGCTTGAAAGTTTCACTTCTAGTGTGGACTCTAACATTACACCTATAGCTACTTGTTTATTTATTTCATATTTACATGTCTTCTGTGGTCTCTAACATTACACCTATAGCTACTTGTTTATTTATTTCATATTTACATGTCTTCTGTGGTCTCTAACATTACACCTAGCTACATGTTTAAGCATTTATTTCATATTTCATGTCTTCTGTGGTCTCTAACATTACACCTATAGCTACATGTTTAAGCATTTATTTCATATTTGCATGTCTTCTGTGGTCTCTAACATTACACCTAGCTACATGTTTAAGCATTTATTTCATATTTACATGTCTTCTGTGGTCTCTAACATTACACCTATAGCTACATGTTTAAGCATTTATTTCATATGTACATGTCTTCTGTGGTCTCTAACATTACACCTATAGCTACATGTTTAAGCATTTATTTCATATGTACATGTCTTCTGTGGTCTCTAACATTACACCTAGCCACATGTTTAAGCATTTATTTCATATTTACATGTCTTCTGTGGTCTCTAACATTACACCTAGCTACATGTTTAAGCATTTATTTCATATTTCCATGTCTTCTGTGGTCTCTAACATTACACCTATAGCTACATGTTTAAGCATTTATTTCATATTTACATGTCTTCTGTGGTCTCTAACATTACACCTAGCTACATGTTTAAGCATTTATTTCATATTTCATGTCTTCTGTGGTCTCTAACATTACACCTATAGCTACATGTTTAAGCATTTATTTCATATTTGCATGTCTTCTGTGGTCTCTAACATTACACCTAGCTACATGTTTAAGCATTTATTTCATATTTACATGTCTTCTGTGGTCTCTAACATTACACCTATAGCTACATGTTTAAGCATTTATTTCATATGTACATGTCTTCTGTGGTCTCTAACATTACACCTATAGCTACATGTTTAAGCATTTATTTCATATGTACATGTCTTCTGTGGTCTCTAACATTACACCTAGCCACATGTTTAAGCATTTATTTCATATTTACATGTCTTCTGTGGTCTCTAACATTACACCTATAGCTACATGTTTAAGCATTTATTTCATATGTACATGTCTTCTGTGGTCTCTAACATTACACCTAGCCACATGTTTAAGCATTTATTTCATATTTACATGTCTTCTGTGGTCTCTAACATTACACCTATAGCTACATGTTTAAGCATTTATTTCATATTTACATGTCTTCTGTGGTCTCTAACATTACACCTAGCTACATGTTTAAGCATTTATTTCATATTTCCATGTCTTCTGTGGTCTCTAACATTACACCTAGCTACATGTTTAAGCATTTATTTCATATCTACTACATGTCTTATGTGGTCTCTAACATTACACCTATAGCTACATGTTTAAGCATTTATTTCATATTTACACGTCTTCTGTGGTCTCTAACATTACACCTATAGCTACATGTTTGGGCATTTATTTCATATTTACATGTCTTCTGTGGTCTCTAACATTACACCTATAGCTACATGTTTGGGCATTTATTTCATATTTACATGTCTTCTGTGGTCTCTAACATTACACCTATAGCTACATGTTTAAGCATTTATTTCATATTTACATGTCTTCTGTGGTCTCTAACATTACACCTATAGCTACATGTTTAAGCATTTATTTCATATTTACATGTCTTCTGTGGACTCTAACATTACACCTATAGCTACATGTTTAAGCATTTATTTCATATTTACATGTCGATGTTCAGCTCTGACACTTATTCCAGACATGCTCTAGTGTGTGAAGAGTCTGCCTGTGCTTTTAACTTTTTTTCTCCTCTGGTGAAAAGCTGTCATTTTGCGCGATGGCAGTCTTTTAGTCAAATCTGGTCACATATATCCATGACCGCCTGATAGCCTCGATAGAGATAGGTTTGAAAACCACGGAGCTAATTGTCGTGTTGGAAGAGGGAGATGATTCAAGGCAGGTGTGCAGGATCCACGCTGCATGAGAGAAACACACACACACACACACACACACACAGTGGCAGATCCACAGTGTAAATGGTCACTGATAGCCTCAGTGCGCGTCGCTCGCAGCCATTATCTGCAGCTTAATGATGCCAACGCTAACATTAAGCCCTTAAAGTTCCACAGCTGCAAATTAGCATCTGATTGCAATTATCGCACGTGCAAATTATCGCACGTGCAATTATCGCACGTCGTGCCACTGTGAGAGAGACAGAGACATGGCAGAGGGAAAGAGAAATAACTAAGTGGAGGACAAATTAAATAAAAACAGCATAATGTATAACGACATTCTCCAACAGGCCACTTTCCCACTTTCACTTTGTCTGTGTGTACAGTACACAGTAGTATGCCACCCCTGAAGATGAGAGATATTGTCTGTTCTGTGATCTAGATGAAATTGAAAACGAAGTTCACTTTCTGTTTTACTGCTCTAAATACGATGACTTAAGGGATATTTTGGTTAATAAGATGTCTTCTATATGTGGGGATTTCCTAGATTTAAATGACTATGTAAAAATGGAGATATGTTTTGCCAAAGGGACTTTCGTTGTAGCAGATTTTATCTGTCAAGCTTGGGAAAGAAGACAGAGTACTCTGTATACATCTGAGGTGTAATATAATGAATTATGTAACGTAAACATGCTGTAAAATGCATAAAGTATGTAATGTAAAACATGCTGTAATTGAAAATGTGAAATGGTGTCTTATAAACCCATGAGGGTTGGGCACAAGGTGTGCATGACACGGAAATAAATAAACAATCAATCAATCAAATCAATCATATGCAATATACTATTGTCTATAGTTTTTCATTCTTATATCTTGTGTGTGTGTGCGTGTGCGTGTGCGTGTGCGTGTGTGTGCGTGTGTGTGTGTGTGTGTGTGTGTGTGTGTTGTATTGAACTGGCAATGAAGGACCGGAAAGTCTGGCGTAGCATTGTGAAATCCATGATCTCGACTGCGGTCGAAAAATGAAGATAAGTCCTCCTACTAAGACCACCTCTCTCTCTCTCTCTCTCTCTCTCTCTCTCTCTCTCTCTCTCTCTCTCTCTCTCTCTCTCTCTCTCTCTCTCTCTCTCTCTCTCTCTCTCTCTCTCTCTCTCTGTTCTCCTCCAATCAGGTGAATGCGTTCCTCTCCTTCGTGGTTCCCATGACGGCCATCTCGGTGCTCAACGGGGTGATAGCCAATCAGCTGCTGCGCATGTTCCGGGAGGCGGAGCAGGACAGCCGCGTGTGCGTGGTCGGGGGCGTGGTGGGGGCAACGCCACCACGCTGACGGTCGCCATGGAGCCCAACCGCGCCCAGGCGCTGCGCCACGGAGTGCTGGTGCTGAGTGAGTGACACGCTACGCTATGCTACGCTACGCTATGCTACACTACGCTATGCTACGCTACGCTATGCTACGCTACGCTACGCTATGCTACACTACGCTATGCTACGCTACGCATGCTACACACGACACGCACAAAATAGCCGATCTAGTTAGTTAGTTACTTTATTGACACAAATGTATAAAACATTGGGTCCAAACAATAATAACAAACCCATGAATCAAAAACTTTAAAAAGGTACAATACATTAAAATATACAATACACAGAAACCCTTTACAACAGGAGCTTCCTATTGCTCCACAAGTGACAGGCAGGCATGTAGCATAATTATGCAAAGTCTCTCTGTTAGTGCCCACAAAGAGTGAGCTCAAATCAATACCCTCATGTCCATATTTCACTCTGACATCTTGCGTGAGGTCGGAGGACACACCAGTATGTGCTGTTCGTTTTGTATACCAGATCTACAAGCTCATAACGTGTCACGATGTGACACATCGCAGGCTTGTAGATCTTCTATTTTCTAAATATTTTGTGTACATTTTAGACAGAATTATAACTCTTGCTGAAGTAGCCTACTGTACATTTTGAATGTGGGATTGAGACCTGCCACCTGACCTGAGATCAGATTCTATAAACGTCTTCTACATCCTGACAGTTTTCTGGAAAAAGCTATGTTTCTATGTCAGTCGTTCTTCTGATTTTTCAAAAATAGCAGACCTATGAATTAAGCAATATTACACGAGAGGGTGTGGGTTAACGTGATTATTGCCACGACAGTGATGCGGTCAGGAACGAGACGGGGTCGAGTTCCGCAAGCATCACTGAAGTGGCAATAATCACGTTAACCCACACCCTCGAGTGTAATATTGCAATTCTACCACAGTTACCCTTAAAACTATTAAAATTGCTGAAAGAATATTTTTTTTTAATGACGGATGTAGTCACTACGACCACAACCTTCACAAGAAACTAGCTAGCCTAGCCACCAAGTTTGCTAGCGCTCTGGGAGAACAGAGCAGCTGAATCTTTGTTTTGATTATAGGTGGTGAACGGTGCTGGTTTAACCCACGGCTAGAAGGCTGTTTCAACCAATAAGATTGCTTCCTCGAAACGACCTGTGGTAGAATGAGCCTTATTGAGTCACCACCGCCCCAACATACTGACAGCAGACTAGAGAGAGACACACGTGAACACAAGACTCACCATAATCTAATGAATCACTCGAACTAAGAACAACGATCCCCGTGGGCTCAAAAAACGTCTAAGAACTTCAGTCACAATTCCATGGTCTTCTGTTTCTCCAGTCCAGTCTTCCATGGCTCTATGATATGATATTATATATTGTCCTCATTGCGTATTGCCTCCTGGCTTTTGTCCCGCAGCTATATTTCTATATTTCTAATTGAAGTACGTGTGTGTGCATAGGGGCATGTAATGTACACGCGTTACCTATGTGTGTACCCATTATGCGCATGGGTGCGTGTGTGTGCGTGTGTGTGTGTGTGTGTGTGTGTTTGTGTGCGTGTGTGTCTGTGTGGAGGTGTGTGTGTTTTGTGAGAATCCATACTTATACAGTACCCGAGTTGTTACGTGCATGGGCGCACACACACATACGCGCACACACGCACACACACACACACACACACACTATTTTATTTATGTCCGCATAAGAGACACAGATATTTACACGGTGCTGTACAGAGTGCAATCAGCAAATCCCGGACACACACACACGCACGCACGCACGCACACACACACACACACACACACACACACACACACACACACACACACACACACACACACACAGACACACACACCGCTCGCACACACACACACACACACGCGCCTCCCGTGACCGGTCGGACGGTTTCAGACGGCGTCAGTTTTCCTTCACAAGTTCGCGAACAATTCATCCTCCATTAAGTTGAAGAATCACAGCACGGTATAACAGAGCACGCGCACACGCACACACACACACACACACACACACGCACACACACGCACACACACACAGCACGGTAACAGAGCATGCATAGGACATGTATTCCTTTCCCATGACATCACCACAGACATCCATTCCATATCAAACTGAAACGGTCTGAATGAATGATGTCGTGTTGTCGAGGCTCTGGGGAGACGCTGAGTCCAGAGACTTGTTTTATTCTCCATTGTTGTCCCATTTGGACGGAGAACTGATTCTACTAAACGTCTTCTAAATCATGACGGCTTTCAAAAAACCCTTTTAGATGTTTCTATGTGTCAGTGCAGGTTCTCTTATAACATTCTCACGTCCAGGACCCCCAGATATATATCTGTAATCAGCCAACGGTCGACCCCCCATCTGAAAATATGTTGTTCCAGGGACCCCCCCTCCCCCTCCCCCAGGCGGGGCCTTGATGCCGTCGTAATGAGTGTTTTTACACTTGCTGAAAATAGCAGATCTGTTCGTTGTAGATCTGCTATTTTCAGCATGCAACCAAGTGTAAGATGACTCATACTGGATCTCTTGTCCACTAGTCCCTTCCTAACATTTTAGTCTAGTTTTTATTTGTCGACGAAATTGTCAGTATATTTAGTCTCATAGTTTTAGTCATCATAGCTTAGTTTTCATTTAGTTTCCATTTAGTTTTCGTCAGTGGAAAAAGGGTTAGTCGATGAACATTTTCCGTCTTAGTTTCAGTCGACGAAAACAACACTGATAGCAACGCTCCCATGGGTTGGTGCAATTAGGTCTCCCAATTCTCCCAAATTGCTGCAATCATTTTTCTCAGGTACCTGTTTGGCAAGAGCAGCGTTTGCACTCTGGGTGGACGATTTGCGGTTTAGCTTTCAATTATTTCCGGGGGCAATTTCACTTCTAGAAAACCCATTCAAACTGTCTTTTATAACTTTTTCCACTTTGACATGTTTTATAGTTATTTTTCAATATTTAACTTTAATGAATGGCGCTTTTTTTTCATATAGCGCTTTTCCAAGTGCTCAAAGAAGCGCTTTACAACGGTTCATTCATTCATTCATTCATGCATTCATTCATTGGGAGGTGTATGAATGAACCTCCCTATTCCTTCATTCTTTCACAATCCCCCAAAAAAATCCACTTTATACAAAAGTAGAAATGCCCACTTGAGATTTTCACTTTGATGATTTTTTTTTTTTAATATTTAACTTAAGGCAACCGATGCATTTCCAATGATCTGCCACTAGGGGAGGAATGACCCACTTTTCTGTAAAGTCACTGTGGCTGCAATAGAGCGTCGCAGTCCCTCCCCCTTTCAGAACCACGAGTGGCCCAGGAAATGAAACCCAATGCATTTCTCCCATAGGATTTTCCTAAAGCATTTATTTAAAGGGTTACGCCGCGGACAAAGCCAACTCGGATCGTGACAAATCATGACAATGAACACAATGTTTTGGGGCCGATCAAATAATTTATAAGAAGAAAAACAAAACAAATAGTGTTGTGTCTCCTGCCTTTATTTTCTTCTTTCTAATGATTTGATCGGCCCAAAATATTGTGTTCATTGTCATGATTCGTCACGATCCGAGTTGGCTTTGTCCGCGGCGTAACCGTCTTTAAATAAATACTTTAAGAAAAGTGTTAGTCTCCAGGGATATCTCTTTGAGTGGTGCAGCAACTCCAATGCACAGCAGTGTGTGTCCGTTTGTGTGTCTGTTTATAGGCTCCATATGCCCCCAAAGCGCCAGCGCTCGCCCAGCAGTCTGCTGTCACCAGGCGTAAATGTGATCTGACGTGATGTGCTGCAGTGTTGGGTCAGGCTTGCGTCCGTTTAGCTATTTAAAAATAGCAGACCTACCAGCTCGTAGCGCGCCACCGAGTGGCGCGCAACGAGCTTGTAGGTCTGCTATTTTTTGAAAAATCGATGAACGACTGACATATAGAAACATAGCTTTTTCAGAAGACTGTCAAGATATAGAAGACGTTTTTTAGAATCTGATCTCGGGTCAGATTGGGATATTTTGCGTTTGCGCGTCTTACTTGTGTTAATGTGATCTC